>NC_142940.1:64491884-64494384 GCF_046866305.1 Octopus bimaculoides
AATGCATTTTATTTTAAAATATTTAATCGAATTTAACATTTTTATGAACGCCTCTTTTCAAACTCATGACCTTCTGGAATCTCTTTTACTCTTACTTGTTTCAGTCATTTTGACTGTGGCCATGCCGGAGCACCGCCTTTAGTCGACAAATCAACCCCAGGACTTATTCTTTATATATATATATATATATATATATATATATATATATATATATATATATACGACGAGCTTCTTTCAGTTTCCTTCTACCAAATCCACTCACAAGGCTTTGGTCGGCCCGAGGCTATAGTAGAAGACACTTGCCCAAAATGCCACGCAGTGGGATTGAACCCGGAATCATGTGGATTGGAAAGCGAGCTACTTACCACACAGACCACTCATTAGCCTATAAAATGTAAAGACAGACGAAATACCGTTAAGCATTTCGCCCGGTGCGCTAACGTTTCTGCCAGCTAATATATATATATATATATATATATATATATATATATATATATATATATGTATATATATATATATATATATATATATATATATAAGCAATGTTAATTCTCTAAATGAAGTATTAACAGTAACTGCACGATAAAGTGAAGTATATTGCCACTTAAGTGTGGCTGACCCCTAGGGGTGGATGTTACTGTTGCTTTTAGCCCCAGGAGGACATCTCCTCCAGCTGATATATATATATATATATATATATATATATATATATATATATATATATATATATATATATTCGTCTGTCTACATGTTCTGAGTTCAAATTCCGCCGAGGTCGACTTTGCCTAAATTAAGTACCAGTTGCGTACTGGGGTCGATCTAATCGACTTTCCCCATCCACGGAGTGCTAAGTAGAGTCTAGTTCGATGCAAACAAAAATACATCTTTCGATCAAAACCGACAAGATTCGAAGCCAGAACGTTAAAGGGAGATAACTCTACTTCACAACTTCCTACACTGCATCTCGCTCGCCACCCTCCGCGACAACTCCTTTTCCATTTTGTCTGCTTGGCCCTAACGCAGTCTGGCTTACTGGAAATTGTACGTTCCACTCCTAGATATTTAGATCCATGCAATAATTTATTATTTTAATTCTTCTTAACACTCCTTTGGTAAATAAAGCTTTTGTCTTACGCTGGTTTTCATTCTGATGAACAACGAAATATTTTTCACGCGTGCTTCATCCGTTTTCTCTTCTTTCACTTCTCACTTCGTCTCATCAGTGACCCGAGGCTGGTTCGATTCACCAAATCTCGTCTATATTTAGGTGAATGGCTGTATTTATGAATATCTGTGGACCTGGCTCGCTGTCTTTATGGCTGCAGTGGTACACGTTGTCCATAAATTACCTTTACAATTTAAAGCACAAAACTGTGAAAGCTGTAAAGTTAATATAAGGACATCCTGTATTTTCTACACAACATACACATATACATGACACTTGTATGCATGTCTAGATGAGTCTGCACGTGCGCGCAAGTATGTATGTGTATATATATATATATATATATGGTGAAGCAAATATTTGCTGATCCCTTAATTATGTTTATATATATATATATATATCTCAGAATGTATGTATGTAATTGTTTTCCTAGTTGATCTCTCTCTCTCTCTCTCTCTCTCTCTCTCTCTCTCTCTCTCTCTCTCTCTCTCTCTCTCTCTCTCTCTCTCTCTCTCTCTCTCACCTCACTTATTTTGCGAAGTCCAATAATGCCACCCATTGACCGATTACATCCTATTTTTAAATAATTGCCTAAATCTCTTATATGAATGTCTGGGATAAACTACTACTACTACTACTACTACTACTACTACTCTCAGACACACCTAACTAATTACTGTTAAATCTCAGGTCGGTTCTGATCGACCAAACACGATCAAAGACATTCCAGTCCGGACCACCACGTTTTATTTTCAGATAATAAAGTGCTTCAATCGGGAATTACGTTATAAAATGTGTTTCCCATTTCTTAATACGGTAAAGTATGATTTGAGGGAGGTTTGACAGATATTTCTTGTAAGGTTTCACATTCATATAGAATTTCGTTCCCATCGTCCGGATTTAAGTGAAGAACCCGGCTCCTTCAGCACCGTCGGTGCCAACAGCCATTCTTCTCTGAGAAGCTGCGAATCTAAGTTCCACTTGTAAGATATAAACAGTATGAAATCAGGAAACAGATTCATTGATAGAAAGACAAGCAGAGACTGGGAAATAGTAACAGACAGATAAATAGAGAGATAAGCAGATAAGGAGGAAATAGAGAAACAAGTGGAGAGAAATGTAGGCAGACAGACCGGGGAAAAGAGAGAAGAGTTCTTTTGAAGCGTTCGTGTCATATATTTAACTATGTCAGACGTATACTTCCTTACCATCCACGTCTCTCTTTAACAGCAGGTCGGGTCGCGTAGGGTTAAAAACAAGAAAAAGCAAAAAACAAAAAACGAAGACAAGGATGTTTTCAAATGCCAGAATATGCAGACGACATTGCAAGGAGGG
>NC_142940.1:64496884-64504384 GCF_046866305.1 Octopus bimaculoides
GCTATAGCAATTCTGTCCTCTAAGCAATTTTAAGGGGTTTGTGTTAGTCGATACAATGGAATCCAGAAATTGGTTGGTATCGACCTGGAAAGGATGAAGGGCAAAGTTGATCTCCAGAGAATTAGTAATAAGAGCAAGAAAAAACCTGAAAAATATTGAAATCGTTTTTTTTTTCATTCGCTTTCACACTTTTGCCAAAACAAAGGATAAATCACCCGAAAACACTCATTATATGTGGACAAAATAGTCTTGTTTTTATTTAGATTTTAAGTTTTTTGTTTACATCTAATCACATTTCATATTGAAAATTTTTCTCAGATACGCAGAAAGCAAAATATTATAACCGAAACATGACAGAAAAACAGTACAAAAATAAGGTATGACACGAAAAAAGAAGAAAATTATCATTTTAATGAACAAGTAATAAAAGAAAAATATTTTGAACAGTCTAACAATAACTTTGAAGATCGTGACAACAGCAACAACATCTGCACAGTGACAAACGTTTTTATTTATTCATATAAAACTAGTTTTGGATGTGTTGTGTCACAAACAGAAGTTTTAGATTTAACACAGTCCCCATCCGAAACAGAGAGAATGATTTTCTAAAATCAGATATTAATGCCTCCTTGTCGCAGGATGTAATCTAAGAGAACAATGAATAAGTAAATGAATGAATGAATTAATTAATATCAGTATTTTGAAAAAAAAATGGCAGATCAAAGTGACAGACAATGGCCAAACACGTCATGTCGCAAACAGGGTTAGAGACACACAGATTGGCGGAAACTATGCAGTGACATCACAATAAATTGTGAAAGTCTTATCCAGAAGACAAAGGTTTTATCTACCACCGCCAACTCTAAAAATACTAATGATTGACTTTGAATGGTTGAGACAACAGCAGGAACAATGTCCGGTGAATAGGAACATGTAGAGATCTAACCCGACCTACCCAGCACTTTTTAACATTCCTCATATCTTATTATCTTTTATTTACATCTAATTGCTTTGTTTTATTATATTTCTGTGTAATTACTAATTAAATAACTTTACAATTTGTCATCGTGTGTTTAATGTCTCTCATTTCCTCTGTCGTTTCTAGATAACATTTTGCTCCGCTTCACACGTCTTCAGAATTTTCTGTTTAACTCTCATCATATTTTGTATTTCTTTCGGCCAAGGTGACTAATAAAGACAACATAATGATGATGATGATGATGATCATCATAATAATAATAATAATAATAATAATAATAATAATAATAATCAAAGATAGACAAAACCAAGTAGATTCCCAATGTAGGTTATGTAAATCAAAAGCGGAAAGTGTTGCTCATATAGTAAGTGAATGTAGCATGTTGGCACAGCAAGAGTACAAGAAAAGACATGATAACCTAGGGAGAGAAATCCACTAGGAGCTTTGCAGAAAGCTAGGATTTTAACATACTGATAAATGATATGAACATGAACCTAGTAAAGTACTGGAAAGTAAGAAATATAAGATGTTGTGGTATTTCAGACTGACAGAGTAATAGAAGCTAGAAGGCCTGGTTTAGTAGTAGTAGTAAAGAGAATAGAAAGTGCCAGACGATTGACTTTACAGTACTGGAGTACCGAAAAGTACTGGAGTTGGAGAAATGTGAGATTTTGTAGAACTTTCCTATTCAAACGGACAAGAAATGAAAAATATTAGGCCAGACATAACAATTATAGATAAGGAAAAGCGAATTCGCTTACTTATCGACCCATCATGACCGTTTTTGAGTCCAGGATTGTAAATAAAGAGGAAGAAAGAGAAAAAACAATACAATCCCTTAAAATTTGAAATAGGAAGAATTTGGAGCATGGGAACAGTAAAGGTCGTGCCTGTAATAATTGGTGCGTTGGGAACAGGAAGCAAAGATATAGACAAAATGGCTGAAGGAGATGGAAATAGAATGCTCGGTAGAGCTTCTACAGAAAGTTTGTCTCTTAGGGACAGCAAAGATTTTCAGGAGGGTTCTAAGCACTTGAAAGACTGCTGAAAACTTGTAGATACCTAAAGTTACAGGTAGTAACCCGCTATCAACATAATTCTTACCAGGAATAAGACCGAACCTGAGCAAAACCAAAATAATAATAAACGCCCGGATGCAATACCAGGCAGAGGCTCTCATGGCTTCTGATCATAACTAATTGGATGTGTTATCATGTATATATTTTGTCTTGGTATAAAAGATTGGCTACAACAAATATTCTGCTCAATATCACAGATTTGTTTGTCAGTTGTTTGATCTTAACCAGTTGAGCATGTCCCTTGGTGGTTTGACTATATGTGCATCTCTGATCACGAGCAGAAGTAGTGGGGGAGCATCATAGCCATGTGTTGAAAGGAATTCTTTGGAGTTTGAATAATTCACCTCTGGAGGCATGGATATTTCATTCAACATCTTTAAACAGACCTTATTCAGGAATCTGTCTGTCTGTCTGTCTGTCTATACACACAAGCAAACACACACTCGTCCGCACACATATATTGGTCGTTAAAATGACAAAATTTTTTTAACTTTCAGTACAAGACAACGAAGTTTCTTTTTCTTGTAATATTTATACCCACCTACACGTGTGTGTGTGTGTGTGTGTGTGTGTGTGTGTGTGTGTGTGTGTGTGTGTGTGTGTGTGTGTGTGTGTGCGCGTGCGTGCGCGCGCGTGCGTGCGCGCGCGCGCGCGCGTGTGTGTTCGCCTGTAGCTCATACACTCCTGCTTGAGTTATAAATTTATTCTCCGTTTGTATTTTTCTGACAATGAAAATTCCTCCCTCCATGGTACTTGCCACTCCCTCTTCCACCCGTTTCTCCTCTCACTCTGCCTCTCTCCTTAAACGTGACGCACCCCTCATCTCTCCACCCACATTCATTTTCTGCTCATCTCATTGTCACTCTCCCACTATTTGTTCTTCGGCCGTCTCATATCTCCTACGCTCTTTCTCCTTACTGTGACATCGAATAAGTATGCAAAAGCTATCCCCCTCTCTCTCTTTCTATATACATCTATATATGTATGTATGTATGTATGTACCCCAAAAGGTATCAATAAGGGCTTGTTTATTTATGCATCCTTGACTTACAGTTGTTTATTATTTATGCCTTTTCTTGTATATCCCGCTGTGTAAAAGATCAGCTTAACTAGGGAATGCCACCATGGCTTAGCGAAATTGACTTGTAATGGATGTTAACTTCATCCCTTGCCTTAGGATTACCTACAGTTCTATACCAATCTGAAACCATTTTGTTAGCCTGGTATATCTATGGATAATCTCTTATTTGTAACACTTTATTCTGATGCGTATACACACATACACACACACACACACACACACACACGCACACACTCACACACTCACACGCGTGTGTGTAGACATGTAGTGTATCCGTGGTTATGGTTGGTTAGAAAGTCGCTGGACGTGTCATTAACAATCGCAAGGAAGAGCGAAATCACGTGATTGGTTGTTTCGGCGGCCGTGCTGAACGATTATCGTCCGTTATCGATATAAACACGAGTGCTTTTATGCACCACGAGTTCATATGAGAGGACCTCGCATGACCAACAATGCAGTTTTTTGTGGGAGATAACGATTACCTTTTAGTATTAATACTGCTTCTTTCGCTATTAATTGTATGTATGTATGTATGTATGTATGTATGTATGTACGAACGTATGTGTGTATTTATGTATTCATGTATGTATGCATGCATGTACGTAGTACGCATGTATGTATGTACGAACGTACGTACATATGTATATATGTATGTACGAATGTATGTACGTAGGTACGTACATATGTATGTATGTATGTATGTATAATTCTTACATGCTTTTATTTTTATTATTATTGAAATTATAATTTACTCTCTGATCGAAAACTGCAGTTTCTGCGAGATTGCTCGTAACACACACGCGGGTATCGAGGATAAATATGTGTTCACATTCGGCTGTATATTTTTGGAAGTGTTCGCTGAATATCGGTTATGCGATGACGCTTGATCGCGTACATATTTAATCCTAACACTCTCAAATTTATATTTCGAAATGCTGCACTGAAGATGAGAAATAAGTAAATAAATATGACTTTACTTTCATCTCGAAACGTGTATGTAGCTAATCTGAGCCGAGTGGATTCGTTATTTTTTCTTTTTGCCTACGTAAAAAAGTGTGTTACTGTTCTTTTATGGCAGTTGAAAATGCATTTAGCTCCTATTTCTAGATCAGTGAGTGGCAAAGCAATTAGCTAACCCATGATTATAATTATCTTATATAATTATAGAATATTTATATTACATGCCGTATATTTTCGTCGGTAATTTCTTTAACGATGTGTCTTGCAAGTGCCTCTTGTTATAAATGCATAGTGATCTGATGCGAGAGTGTTGGAAATGTATGTCTGGTATAACAGTTCTAATCACGAAGTTTACAACTTCCACATTTCGAATGAAATTTATTGCTCACTATGTCATTTTAGTTTTTTGCATGATCACATGATCACATGTTGGCAGTAATTTATAGGAAGGCTTGGAACTTTTGTGTTTTTCTAAGGTATTTATTCGTATAAGTCTATGGTTGAGTGACGTTTTCTATTGCTAAAGATACTTTCAAAAACGTGTCGATGTATTTCACAGTTTATTATGCATTCGATTCATAAAATCTTTATTTGTGTTTTTTTTTAATTTGTAGTAGGTGTGGCATCAAATCTATTTGCTGTCTCGCATTTGTATTTATACTGCTGAATGGCTTAAGCTGTTCTTTAGAATCCCATTGTAGACTAATATTTAATACATCGCATAAATTTCTTGATGTAGGACTTTATCGAGGAGGATCTAAATACTCATCTAATCGGGGATTTTACCACTGATAGTTTACATCTTCCTGGGTATTCATTGTCTCTCAGTAAGTACAAATATTTTATTTGTATCTTTGGTATAAATGGACGTGATGGGTCTGGTGTTATCTGGGTGAAGGTATCTAAAAGTGATGTCGATTTTTTTAAAATTAAGTATTTTATTAATATTGCTTTGGTTGTTGACTTTTAGTGCCGAGTTATATTCCAGGTTCTTTAGTGTCGTAGTCTCTTCTTCTGCAGCTATTACGATGAGTATATCGTTCACATATTTGGTGTAAGCCGATCACTGTAGTACTTGTGTACCACTGACAACGCGTTCATCTTCCAGTAACAGCATAAATCCGTAATATCCTCGAACTATACTTTGATTCTAAGGGAGTTTAGCCGATATTGAGATTATTTGGTCGGGGATACATTATGTGACATCGTTCAGGAAGAAAAGCCTCCAATTAAAACTGGGTGGCCATGTCTATGTAAATGTGTAACTATTTAGCTTCTGTCAAGATTTTGATGAACTTTTATCAACTGTAAAAACGCTCTTGTTGTTTGTTCATTCCACCCAGCTGTAAATGGCAAAACCCCACAACCGACCGGCGGGAGGTATCAGCGGGATTGTTGTGACCTCGGTCACTAATATATATATATATATATATATATATATACATACACCGTCGTAAAAAGGGTAAGCAGCCCAGAGAATCACTGTAGGACTTAAAGGACATTACACCCCCCCACCTAAATTCCTCCTTTCCGAAAAATGCTTCCATCTTCGTTCACTCTTATTTCTCTAATTCTAATTAAAGAGAAATAATTATTTAAATAATTAAATTTAACCAATCTATTCATATCTGAGAGGAATTTGCTTTTCCATGGTGAAACTTATTGAACTCTCTTCTGAATTGTGTGCGCGCGCGTGTACTCGTATGTGTGTGTATATGTGTGCATGTGTATGTGTGTGTGCATGTGAGTGTGTGTGTATATATATATATATAGGTGTGTGTGTATGCAAGAATGTGTGTATATATATATATATATGCATGTATGTGTGCGTATATGTCTATGTGCATATATATATATATATATGGTGTATGTATGAGTATGTATGTATATATATGTGTGTGTATATGTGTTTATATCTATGTGAGTATGTGTCTATATGTATACGTGTGTGAGAGAGAGAGAGAGAGAGAGAGTGTGTGTGTTCCATTCATCGTTAAAACCGGACGTTGTTCTCTCGTACGATATTTTATTTCTTCACTTCTCGTATTTCATTATTAATTTCTTTCTTGTTACATAACCTAACCTCTTCTCAGGCTCTCCCACTCAATCTCACTGTCTATCTACCTATATGTATGTATGTATATATGTATGTATATGTATGTATATATATATACATACGCAGATACATATATATGTGTGTGTGTGTGTGTGTGTGTATTCCCACCCCCTTTCTATTTTCTTAATAGTAACTTAACATTCCCAAGCAACACCTGCAGAAACCGATATCGTAAATCACTGTGTGTGTGTGTGTGTGTGTGTGTGTGTGTGTGTGTGTGTGTGTGTGTGTGTGTGTGTGTGTGTGTGTGTGTGTGTAGTTGTTGATACTTTTGTTTTGTTGCTGTTACGATTGTTAGATGGTCGAGTCCCCAAATCCGGTCACACGGGTCTGTGATCATAAATATACTCACCATATTCTCCTGACCTTTCATCATTAAGTCTGACAAGATATAATTTGAAAGAATTTGGCTGCCATTTTGGCAGAATAAGCGACCGTATAGAGTAGACCTGTACAAACTGGGGCCCGCGGCACTTTCTAAATGGCACGCCTAATTTCACGGGGACAATAACAGTTATTGAAATGCTTTTTGTCGTGTGGCCGTCTGGTGATTAGCTATATCTCATCCGACCCGCTTCTCCAGAAAGGTTGCCCAAATCTAATAATAGAGTCTCCCATATTGATTCATGTTGTTGTTGTTGATGTTGGCCAATCCTAGCCAACTCTGTTAAAGAAGATCTCTGGCAAGGGAGGTAATCAATTTTTTGATCCATTCAGTCGATGTTTCAAGACTTGACTCTTCTGCCTTTATTGCAGACCGTAATGATAAAATCGACTTTAAAATTTAAGATGCAAACATCAATGGTTCTGCTTCCCAAAACGGTAAACTATTTTGCTGTGAGATTGATTCGTTCAATGGAATGCCGACGACATGGCATTCCCATTGTCAGCTGATGGCTGTCTGCAAGCATAGTGACAAGAATGGTCACTTTTCATATGGGATTTGGATTATACAGTTCTATATTTAAGAGATGAGGAATTATGTACATTATTTACATTTGACGGATATTTGTCCTCATCTTGTTTGTTGTTAACACAACGTTTCGGCTGATATACCCTCCAGCCTTCATCAGGTGTCTTGGGGAAATTTCGAACCTGGGTTCTCATTCCTAAGGTATTTTTCGAATAACAACAACAACATCGAAAAATACCTTATGAATGAAAATCCAGGTTCGAAATTTCCCCAAGACAGGCTGGAGGGTATATCAGCCGAAACGTTGTGTTAGCAACAAACAAGATGAGGACAAATGTAAATAAGGGATTTGGATTGTTCTAGATATGTAAG
>NC_142940.1:64509384-64531884 GCF_046866305.1 Octopus bimaculoides
AAGGAAATGTATTGGTCGGTTATCATTGGTTTCTGTGTGTATAGCTTTGAGTATGTTTGAGTCTTTCTGGCGCTTTTCCTCAGCTCTCTTTTCTCTGTCTATGTATGTACATAGCTCTCTCTCTGTATATATATTTGTGTGTGTTCATGACAGCCACAAATTTGTTTATCCATTATACACCGTATTCACACTTCAATGAATACTTATTTTTATTTACGATTTTTATTTCAGTAATACATCGATACGCCCATTGATTTCCTCATTATTATTCATAGAATTTTAATATTTTCAAATGAATTTCTTTGCACGACTGTACTTCTACACCTGACAACATCCCATTAACTTATTTCTCCTGACAGGTTTCTTTCTTTCTCTCCGCCCCCTATCTCTCTCTTTTTCTCTATACACACATGTATATATGTATGTGTGAGTATATATAAATATATATATATATATATATATACACACGCGCGTGTGTGTGTGTATTTGCTCGAAGCACAGATCAGAAAAACAGCCGACAACTGATGAAAGGTCGTTGTTTGTCTTGTTTGTCTTGTTTTCCACCTGTTTCTTTCGTTGTTCACAAAAAAAGTTCCTATTCCATGTCCTCGTGCTTCGTATTTTTTGTTGTTTACGTTTTGTGTTTATGAACAGTTATGACTCGTAAAACAGAGGAAACAGCTCAAATAATGGCGGAGTCACTCTTCACACTAGAGACACTCTAGCGGTACACGTCGAGAGCATGTGGACCTTCGAGATAGCTTGACGTGCTAGACATAGCTCTGAAACTAAATCAAATCATATCCTATCACTTAAAACACACACGCACACAAAATATTTGGTAATTTAGTCCGTGATATGTTGTCACTAAAAGCAAGACGCTATGGCCTCAGCCAAAGCCACTACTGATCACGACTCTCCTCAGTCAAATGTAATCTGAGGTTACCTCACATCTCACACAGCAGCAACAGTAGCACCACCACCACCACCACCACCACCAACGACTACAATAGC
Source organism: Octopus bimaculoides (assembly GCF_046866305.1). Lineage (NCBI taxonomy): Eukaryota > Metazoa > Mollusca > Cephalopoda > Octopoda > Octopodidae > Octopus > Octopus bimaculoides. The sequence continues at coordinate 64,510,399 of NC_142940.1, forward strand.
AACAACTATAGTATGCTTTTTAGTTCATAGATCCAGCACAATCACAGGTGCCGCTGCCATGGGTTAAACAACGATAGCGCAATACATACATCGCTGGCCCCTAAAGCTTTTTTTATTCTCTCCCTGTTTATTTCCTCGTGTTCCTTTCTGTTGAAGAGCGTCGGCTCGAAACATAAAAGTCTTTCTCACCTTCCCGAGCGTTAAATACACCTGTCTTCGTTTTTCTGTAAATTGCAACTATATATATATATATATATATATATATATATACACACACATGTATGTATGTATACTGTTCTATACTGCGCTTATTGAAATTAGATATGATGATTATAACGAGTTTTTGATGTCTGTGTGATATGGATGACTTGGTGTGGACAATATAGCTAATGTTGAATATTGACACAAGTGGCTGGTGACTGAATGGAGAATTTGTTGTTGAAAACTAATGAGGTGGAGTGTAGAGAAGTTTGGAGAGAGTTAACAGGTTTATAGAGTGAATTTAAGAGACAAACCTCATCTATCATTACATTGAACGCCACGAACAAGTCATTGCTCTCAACTACAATAACATCAACAACATGTTTATATACCCTGTATAATATATCGTGCTTATTGAAACTAGATATGATGAAGATTATAATTTCTTGATGTCGGTGTGATATGGACGACTTGGTGTGGATTATATAACTAATGTTAAATATTCTGTGGTAGAAGCATTTAGACCAGGTCTTTGGTTTGAAAGGAACTTTTCTTTCGTCGCATCATTCTCAGAAACACTGAAGGGCGAAATAGGCGCGTTCTTTCCTCCCATGACTTAGCGATGAACAAGTAAGAACTAAATTACAGAGGATTAAAAATGAGAGAGAGAGAGAGAAGGAGAGGGGGGAGAGAGTGGTAGGAAGAGAGTACAACCGGATTGTAGAGCAATGGCAGTGAGTGTTGGCTTGTAGAATTTATAAAAGGGTTTTAGAAAAGGTTAACAGCTGCTCAGCCCAATAGTATTATCTTAAATCGGATTCATTCGAACTGAACACGAAATCCGGCCTTATTCCAGCTGCAGAGCAAAACAATAAACTAGACGTCTATTTAGCTAATCACATCTGACTGCCTAATCCTTAACAACAATTGTTTCGCTAAACTCTAATAAACAGGCCGCCTGAGCATTTGTATTTCTTCTTAGTAACGTTGTTGTTATCGCTGTTTAATTCTAAGACATCCATGTTCCATTCTAAGACATCCATGTTCCGAAGAAAAGCGTTCCATTTGAGCTCGTACCCACTCTTACTTCTTTGTATATATCGGACTAACTGCGTTGCTGAATATATTTTGTAAGTTGGTAGCATGTGATTTTTAGCGTGCTTTAGCTGTTATTACTTGCAGATCGAGTGACCACTTATATCTTCTCTTGTTGGCTTGTACCTTTGATTTCACTGATTGAAGACATTTCCACAATCTGTACAATGATCTCCATTCCAAAAATGCCTTGTAGAGACTGAAATGGGCAATCAATGAAACTGTCGTAGAATAACACGTAACCCGTCCAGTTGGTGATAAACAAATCGATACTTCGAGTAAGAGCAGCACAAATAGTTCTGTATTAAAAGCATTGACATGCAGAAAACCGTAAAGGAACGAATCTATGAGAATGTGTCAAGATGGTCACCTGACATGCACAAATTAGTAGCCGAATTTTTCTCTCAAATTACACCCCTTCTTAAATAAAAAAAAGGAGACTTATGTATTTGGGATAACGTTGTTCTTAATACGTTATATCTTTGATGAAATCCTGAATGAAAATATATCTTCTTAGTTCAACTTGTTGACTGAGGAGCCTAAGTCTAGCTCAAAATGTCGATCCGAACTTTTCTGTTTTGTCATTAAGAAATGTAAATAGGATGAGCACGACTTCAACGTCTGTGCCCTTTTAGGGTCGAGTTGTAGCCAAACAATAACAACAGCAACACTCACCCCATTACCATCCTGCAAGGAAGCTGCTGCTTTGAACGGGGCCCAATCATTCAGGAGTAAAGTCTGTATCAGTGATTCCACTTGGAAAGGATGACCTGTCGTTGATCACAACTTGACGTGGTGCGTAATGGATATTATTTATATATATTTTAAATATTTTATAGTTTAGTGTAGGAAGAAAGGGTAGTGCCCACGATGTTTTTCAGAGCCTCTTATATTGGCTGGAAGGAAGAAAGTATTCTTAAAAGCGAAACCGGCCCCAATGTTTGTAACAGAGTAAACTTCATGAGAGGCCCATAAGTTGCGAGTGACCTATTATCTACTAAGAGTGCTATAATCATTCTGTTTCTGATTTATATCCATCTGTTTGCTTCTATTAAAATCTCTCTCACCGAGCTATTTATTATTCCCCAGCTCTTACTAAATTACAGCGGCCAGACTTAAAACCAGCTACACGACTACTTTCGATTTTCCTTTTACATTTTCCTCTGTAACATTTTCGAACATTCTCCTTAAACAAAATTCAGTCATTCCTCGTTTACATATATCTTTCATTCGTTTACTCATTAAACATTTTCTCTCTCCTTCTTGTTATAGTTTACTTCCGGACAGACACGTATCAGAATGATTTCTGTAGTTTGGGTTCTTCTGTCTTGTACTTTATAAATGCTTAAGATATAAATGCTGTTTAAACTCAGGTCTTTCCAGGTCGAATCAGTCCTATGACTATAATCAAATGTATTTGACCCATGATTATCTTGTCGTTTAGTTTTCAAGAAAAATAATATATTCTAGGCTGTTTTATCCAATATACTTTTAATGATTGTTTGAGACAGCTCGAGTGACATTTGGCTGGTCTTTCAATCAGGTCAGACGTCCAGGTAGAATCACGAGTCTGTTAATGTTAATGTAAACCAGATTAAAACATTGCAGTGGATGATTCTTTGTCCTCCAAGACAGTTTATGTGGACGACAACTGTGGAGGGACGAGACAAACATGTGCTGAGTGTCAGCGTATGTAGCTGTCAACGAGATAAGCTCAACCCGATGACGTTGAATTAGTTACAAGACACCAGTAATGGCGACGGTGAATATCGACCTGAGTAATCTACCGTACAAGGCAGAAGAATGTCGGCAACAAAAATCGATTCTTGCATTCTCTGATATGCTTATCATAAGATATAATCTATTACGAATGAATGAGTGAATGAATGATTAAAAGAATAAATAAAGGAAAAACATATAAAATGAAGAAATGAATCTCTTGTTTACAGAGCTGCATAATTATTGTTGAGTTGTTTCGAACGATATCTTCCACATCACTCAATTTACATTCGAAATCCATTTGAAGTATGCAGCACCAACCTAATCAATTGACCCATTCCCTCCCTCCACCACCACCGGAATGGATGTTATTGGAAAGTGCAAAACCAGGTGACTTTTTGCTCATGGTTTGTAGGGATACACGACATGCTGGGAAAAAGACAGTTTCAACATATCCCATTGAAACAGGTTCGCCTCTCTGATCTGCCGCCGACCTGATTTCACTCTCTTTGCATTTGTACACATCTTCCTGGTTAAACCAAATAAACTGAGCAGGGGTTTTTTGTGACCCCAAAAGGCCCTCACCATAAAGCATCAATCCTCTTTCCATTCATCTCACCTCAATTAATGTTACAATTATCTTCTGCCGATTCATAGAAAGGCTGTCGTGATTTTCATTTTGATGAGGTGACTATTACGTCGGTAATGTGTTTTAATAGTGCAGCAATATGGATGTTTCCGATACGAATGTATTGTTGAATAAATGTAAAACAGCGATCATCATTTCACACTCGGGTCTAAGATTAGTGATTGCTCGATATGGAGGTAAACAAAAACAACAACGGCAGCAATAACGCCCTCCCCCAACAACAACAACAACCGCAGCAGCAACAGCAACTACAATAACATCATGTTTATATACCCTGTGTAATATATCGTGCTTATTGAAACTAGATATGATGGAGATTATAATTTCTTGATGTCTGTGTGATATGGATGACTTGGTGTGGACAATATAGCTAATGTTGAATGTTGTCGCAAGTAACTGGTGACTGAATGGAGAACGTAGAACGGTAAGGAACGCAGCAGTTCTGTCGAAACGGCAAAAGCTAAAAGTATTTAGAAGAGAGTTTGTTGGTTGAAACTAATGAAGTGGCGTGTTGAGAGGTTTGGTGAGAGTGAATTTAGGAGGCAGATATCATCTATCATCACATCGAACGCCACCAACAAGTCTTTGGTCTCATTAGATGAGTGGATAAGGGTGAAGAAGCATAAAGACCAGATCTATGGTTTGAAATTAGCATTCATTTCGTCCCACCAGTCTCAGATGCACCGAAGAGCGTAATAGGCGCGTCCGTTCCGCCCATGACTTAGCGATGAACTTGTAAATACTAAATTACAGAGAATTAGAGGTTAGAGATTGAGAGAGAGAGAGAGAGAGAGAGAGGGGGAATGGGAGAGAGGAAGAAGGGGGGGAGAGAGAGAGAGAGAGAGAGAGAGTAGAATCAGATTGTAGAGCAATGGCGGTGAGTGTTGTCTTGTAGGATTATAAAACAGTATTATAAAAGGTTAACAGCTGCGCAAACCAAAGGGATTAAATCGGATTCAGCTGAATTGAACATGAAATCTGTCCTTGGTCTAGCAGCTGCCGGGAACTGCAATGCAAAATAATAAAATAGACATCTCCTTTGCTATCACATGTGCTGAATCCTTGAAATAAAAAATAAAGAAAAGAAAAAGTTGCACGGCTAAACACTGACAGACCGATCTCTCTGGCACACACACACACATACACACACGTACTTCTCTTTGTAACATTGTTGTTGTCTAATTCCAAATCAAACATGATTTTCGGTCTTTAGAGTACGAAGAACCACAACAAAGAAATTCTCGTTCTATCCCAGTCCCCCAAACAGCACAAGTAGACATCACTTGCAAATGGGACGTCCGTGAAATTGTAGTAAAACTAAGCTAATTTGCGATTCAGCATTCGAGGTTGGAGTAAGTGCAACGAGTGCATTTTTCTGATCATAGCTTTTTCACCCAAAGCAGAAACTGTTTGGACCAATGAGCGAATTTCTCCTTGGATATTTGACTTGCTAAACGTAGCAGCCAAATACCTCGAAAGTCAGGCATCTACGTCTGAAAGAATGATGCCGAAAGTCAGTATATTTTCTACTAAGCATCAGAAGTTGATTGAGATCGGTCCGAGTTGGACAAAGTATAGAATTACTTTAGTATCGGTGTTGAAAAGCATTACGATGTCATAAGCATTACGATGTAATACTTTTAATTATAGATCCGCTCGACTGAAATTGAGTTGGTGCTAAACAACAACAACCACTTAACTACCAACAATAACAATAAAAAGGGTTGTTGGAAGGGAATTTCCACGGTAGGATTAGGTCTCACCAGTGAAAAGCAATGTTTTGCAACTGTGACAACTACGAGGGATATATTTATTGTCGCTCAGAATTCGACCTATCATGGAGTGAGGGGCGGTGCATCTCTAAGGACTTGTGGGAAAAGGGAATGAGCTATCCTCAGCCCGCAGACCCAACCCCGATACTTGCTATAGAATGGATTCCTCGAAAGGTACCCAAGGGCCAGGTGGTAATATTATACCAGGTGAGGGAGGACGAAACCGACCAGCAATGCTCTAATACCGCAATTTCCTGTTAATCTTTGTTTATTTCCATTGTTACGTCGCCTACTGAGCTATTTATTATTCAACGACTTTTACAAGGCAGTCACCAGTCTTGAAGACGATAATCGCTTGCTTTTTCTTTCTTTTTACACTCTCCTTGTGCAACTCACTAACATTTATATATCTCTTTGAATCACATTCATTCATTGACTCATTTTTTTTTATTCATTCGTTCATATTACATCTTTTCTTCAGACAAATAATGTAAAAATCGATTTCTCTCGGCTGCCTTCCATTGTCTCATAGGCTGCGTTGTTCTGGTCGATATCCGTTGCCATCACCGTTCTCTTTATCCGTTTCTCTGTAACTAACGCAACACCAGCAGAATATGTTTATCTCATTGTCATCTACAGCATGTGCTTACCATTTCGACATTTTTCTGTCTGCATTTGTATCTAATGACAGTCTGGACGAGACACTTGTGGATTGTGTTTACAACAACAATGATTTTAGAGGCCCACGACTCAAGGAAAGGCCGTTTATACAGTGTCGTTCGTTTAATAACAACTAAATATTTTTCAGACCACGTCTTAACCTCTTAAAAAAATATACTTGCTGGATAATGGTGTTTGGAAAACAATACAGGATGGTCGTGACTTGACTGTCTTTGATCGTAGTACTTGATCCGGACCGACTCGGAGATAAACGGCGATGACAACAACGACGGTGTCGATGAAGACAAGAGCAACAATAACAACAATAACAAATCGTACATTTTACGAACTTTATGCATGTAATCAAGATTTAGCGAATGATTTAGTGAGTGTATGACTTATTGATACTCGCAAGATTACGTTTATGTTGAAAGTATGGAGTTGCAGCAAGGCATTAGTTAACAAACGGAAACATTATTGACCCCACCGTCCACGAAACCAGTCATTTATTGACCCTGTCATTTACAGGTCTATCACACTAGATTCTAATACCTAATAGGGGATGAGACATTCATAAACTCCCATCTCTTAGTACTTGCAGATTCTAGGCAGAGCAGCCAAATCCCTTCCAAATCACACTTTACTCTGTAAGAGAAGGAGAAAGACATTAGACAGTGCTTCTTCACGTTATATTTCCCTGATGTCTCAGTACCGAATCCTTCGAGTGAGTCTGGCACAAATAGGATTCTCCTAAGATTCTCCCGGTTGTTTCTCACCACCAAATTCTCAGCTGACGAGAAATACATTCTTTAATTGCTTCTTCTCATCAAACCATATTTTATCTCTTCAGATTCAACCGCGGATCAACCCTAGACATGTTCCCCACATTCATTCTTCGATAACCAAATTCAAATTTCTGTTTTTTTACTACCTCAACCTCCAGACAGTCACTCGGATATGAACCTATCGCATCCAAGTATCTCTCTCTCTTTGTCTCTCTCTCTCTCTCTCTCTCTCTCTCTCTCTCGCACAAAGACATACTATTGCCACAAATATTAAGATATAACTACATCACTTACTGTCAGCCTGGTTGAGATGTACAGGAACTGCGTGACTTGTCGACCTATAAAACAACCACCTAATTCACACACACACACACACACACACACACTTCATTTATGTAATATACCAGGTTGCACTTGAGCGCTACTGGTAACATGCAACCCACAACAACCTGTTGCATGGGTCGGGTCGACGGCAACTAAACTGTCAACTGCGTCGAGCTTACTTGGAGAGGACGGTGATTGTTGGACCGAATGCAGAATGAAATCCTTCAAAAAGGTGGAACATTGTGAGAAGGATACGCTAATGTAACATCCATTAGACTGGCTGAGGCATATATTTAGCTACGGTTTGTCTTTGGAGCATTTAGTATTATTAGGGAGAGTCTTTGTAAAGCAAGTTGAACAAGACAAACTCTGCAACGACCTTTTTTAAAAGTTCACCTTTTACTCATTACTATGTCTTTTTCGTTCTTTTATATTTTATTTTGCAAATTCGTTCAAAGTTATTGGACCTTGATGTCTTTACGTGTATTACTTGTGTTGTTGTGTGTTGCTAGTTTTAACTAGCTTAGTGCCCATGTATATGTACTCCTTCAGTGTTAGTGGTGAGAAAAGTCATACTTGGTATGTATGGATGTATGTATGAACAGTATTTGTAGTCGATCTATTCGGTAAGTATTTGTCGAGTGAATCTTTTACAGAAAACACCATCAAGCAAAAAGTCTGTAGTTCGTATTTATTTAGCAGCGTCGCAAGAGTCCGATGCAAAACCATATCTTGCTTTTTTCCTAATGTCATCCTACTGCAAATAAGTGCTATGAGGTGAGACAGATACGAAGTTCAAAGTTGTAAACTGGAGGAACATAACAAAATATAGGAACTCTTTTGTTGCTTACAGTATCGTGTTCAATATCTCTAATATATTTACGTGTCGTAAATTTTGCGAAATTTGAAAGGAAAAATCAGTTGTGAAATAATAAACGATTTCGTATGTAGACACAGACTTGGAGTTTTGAAAAGAAATTGCGTTGACCTTTATGATGTTTCTTTCTGATGAACGTCTAACTGTTCCGAGTTGGAATCGAAACCGGCACGCGAATTCGTCTGTAGCTGTCAATTCAACGAACAGTTTCTAGTTATACAACGTTAATGATTGTTTCTATAGATATTACCTAATTTTGTTGTTTCTGTGTTCTAACTACATATGAAAAAGGAACGCGCTGTTGAAATATGACTTTGAATACATTGACCCACTACGGCGTTTGGAATGACAAAACACTCAGCTCAAGTTACTTGAGTTTCGTTGAACTGTGAGAGGTGGAAGTTACAACAGATGTATTGTGTCAGTATGTCTGCTATACAGTGAGATTTATTACTATCAGTTATCAACTCACAATCTAGTATAGTCAGCCAGCCGAAAAAAAAAAAAGAAATGAAAAAACAAACAAGACAAAAAGCAAATAAACTTGTATTATTAATGAATATAAAGGCGATTCTAGAGCAAATAGCAAGCTGCTGTTGAGTCACGACTCCTCTATAGACTTCTGTTAATACAGCTACAACTATTTTACTTCCTATGCCTCTAAACACTTTGCATAACGAACCAACAAAAGTTTCTACCTGGCCAGCTCACCTAAGAGAGAGAGAGAGAGAGAGAGAGAGAGAGAGAGAGAGAGAGAACAGCTAAATCTCACTTAAATCACACAAATTTGTTTGCAGGGTATGAGAATATACCAGTACTACCTTTCCTCCATTTAATTTTATCGATTTCGGAAGATGGAATAAAAAGTTGACCTTACCTGAATTTGAACTCGGGACCATAAATCGCCGCCACTATATAAAATATGCGTTTTGTCTCGCTTCCTATCGAGTCTAGTAATTCCTCGCCTTTGTAACCATTGGAATATTACGATAGGAACAGGTGCTACGCTGTGCTCGCGATCTACCAATACACTAAACTGTCACGGCCACAGAGTGAAATAGTTGAGATATGTCCTGTCTCAAGTTGTAGGTCATGGGGTCGGTTGAGCCGGTTTCCGTGATATATAAGTGACCCAGATGACAACATTCCTCTGGACGGCACACTGGCGCAAGGTTAAGCATTTATAGCGAAGTGGACTAAAGTAATGTGAACTGATGTGTTTTGCTCAAGAATACAATTCATCGCCCTTCCGGAAGTCGAAATAAAGATCTTGCAATTGTGAATGCAACATTCTAATCAGCGGGTCATGCACTGTTGTGGCGTTGAAGACAACCCTCAACTTCTGGAGGAAATTAAGGGGATATTTTACTCCCTCTAAACCAATGTCTTATTCTGTCTCTAAGTTGTTGTTATCGAGAGAACAGTTCAATAACTAAAAGCCTTCTAGCCAGATCGTTTCGTTTTTTCTCCTTTTAGACACAATGTATCATTTAAAATTCGGCTGCCATTTCTTGCAGGTCGACTAAATACATAAAGTCTTCCTCAGAGTCGTTTCTTTCAATGTAAAATTACATAAAAAAAAACAAAAAAACTGGTGAGACTATTTCTCAGCGCACAACACCTCTTTTAAATCAATATGGTAACGGAATTAACGAATGAAAGATTATTCATTTGGTAGAGCATTGATGGTGGTATTGATATTTAAATTATGAAAAATTACATTGACTCGTAAATATTTTATTATTTGCATAAGTATAAAGTCTCTTATTTCAATAAAGTGGAGGCGCAATGGCCCAGTGGTTAGGGCAGCGGACTCGCGGTCATAAGATCGCGGTTTCGATTCCTAGACCGGGCGTTGTGAGTGTTTATTGAGCGAAGACACCTAAAGATCCACGAGGCTCCGGCGAACCCTACTGTACTCTTCCACCACAACTTTCTCTCACCCTTACTTCCTGTTTCTGTTGTGCCTGTAATTCAAAGGGTCAGCCTTGTCACACTGTAAGGGTACACGTGTCTGTGGAATGCTCAGCCACTTGCACGTTAATTTCACGAGCAGGCTGTTCCGTTGATCGGATCAACTGGAACCCTCGACGTCGTAAGCGACGGAGTGCCAACAATTTCAATAGAGGTGACGTGATGTCATGATGCTCACACATTACTCCATTAGCTCTTTGCCCAGAGCTCCTGTCAGGTGTTGGAGATATAACCGATTCCTATGCGAGAGTCATAACATCGTGGAGAAGCAGTTAGACGTTGTGAACTCCATGCATTTTCTAACTTCATAATCGTCTTGAATGAAATTAAATTCTAACAAGAAATCAAACAAAAATAATAATTTTTCCCTTGGTGGGAAAGTGGTGCTGTGATGTTCAAGCATTTCTTAAAGACATTAGCACAGTAAATTAACTGAAATGGCAAACGCATCCAAATTTGTAAGAGAACTGTGAAGCAATGTAGCATTGATGTCTTTCTAGCATAGACATGAATGAAGCGAAATTGCTCCACACAGGAATTCAACTCGGCTTACAGTCACGGCAGGATTTGATATAAAATCTTCTATATTTTGGAATAATAATAATAATAATAATAATAACAACACACAAAGAAGGCCGGCGTCATCAAAATTGAAAATTGTGTAACTAAAGAAAAATTGAACAAAAAATGAAAAAAAGCATGGAAGGATAAAAAATGTACGGTCAGTTTGCAAGAGATGTGAACGCCAAGACAGATACCTAACTACCTTTAAAAATGCAGGCTTATCAAATATCACCGATGCCTTTCTTAAGCTCCATGTCGAACCTGATACAGCGTGTATTCAATGAAAATTATTTCTGTCGTCATTATTCACTCATTTTCCTTGTCGTTTTTTTTTTTTTGGAGAAAATGTATCACTGTGTGATCTGAGGTAGTGTTGGTTACTATTTCTGTTAGTCGAATGACCGTGCATGAACTGCTAGACGTTATTGCGAAGTGTGAGTGAAAAATGGAAATCAAAAGAATTATTCTTCAGCAACATGACTGTTGGTAATAAAGAAATAAGCACTTAACTAATGCAGTTGCCTTTTACCGAACTAAACAATGGCATCATTTGATTTGGCAGAGGATTCCATAGGGGCCAAGAAAAAAGGGATTTTGTAAGGTCCTTACTTTCTCAGTGGTATTAGTGATGTGAGGGAAGTGAAATCACTTTCATTGAGTCTTCGTATTGAATTCGACTTCCTGAAAATTAATCCTTTGTTCAACTGAAGCGACCTGCTGGAAATTACAGTCAAATCTCTCTCAAATCACATTCTACCATCGTAAAAGGAACACACTGGATAATATTGTCTTAAATATAGTATGTCAAAAATAGACTTGTTAGTCATGACTGGAACGCTTTCAATCATAGCCCTGCTCAGTTACACTTGGGTTAAACAACAACAAATAAGGAACTGTGATGCGATGACTTTTATTCCTTTCTCAGAGACTTTAAGACCTTAGTCAAATGGGGCTTTGCAATGGGGGTGGGATTTGAAACCGTGATACGCTGCCCACTTTCCAGTATCTTCTCGCACACTCAACGATTCTCTCCATCACAAAGTGTTTAAATAATTTCAATGCAACAAGACATCAAATTGTTTGTCGAAAAACATTTTTCCATAGATTTACTTCTGACATTTCATACAAGCAATCTTTGAAGTATTAACCTTTCCGTTTACCCTTATCACTTTATGATATCTAATCTGGTTTTGTCATCCTTAATTAAAATGCTTATTTTACCATCTTGTATATTTATTTATTTTCGCATTTTTCAAAACAAATTGCTCGTAGGTAACAACGTCACGGAGTGTCTTAATAATTAGTAATCCCACTCCTGTCTTATCACAGAATGAATGAAATAAAATTAAATAAAATCGTCTTTGTATGATCGTTATTATCCTTATTATTATTATTATTATTATTATTATTATTATTATTATTATTATTATTATTATTATGATGATGTCCTGTTTCTTTATTCTGTTGGTGGGGTTATTTAACAATTCTTTTGTCCAGACTGCAAAACCCTTTTGCTATCTTTCGCCGTCACGCCATTGTAAAGAAACTGACGTAAGGAAAAGGTGAAGCACAGCGATGTGGCGAGCACGTATTTAGTGGAGTGGCTATTCATTCTGCGTTAAAAATCTGTGTCACTTCTTTGTAAATGATGTAATAACTTTATTTCAAAGCCCATCCTACTTAATTGAGATGCGAATCCTGGTTGTAAAGTGCAGTTCAACCTTCCATTGTTTTGGCAGAAAGTTAAGAAAATCAGACGCAAAAGTAAAACAGTGGATGATGTGAAAAGATATTGTCAACAGGTCAAGAAAAGTAGATCATCCTAGAAGAGATTAGAAGAGGATCAAAAGGAGAAGCTCAGTCGGCGAAAATAGACGATGAAGAGGACCGGGGAATGGTAGACCTAATGTTAACACACCATCCATTTTGATACCACATAACATCTGGGAGTTAATGGCTGCTTATGGTGGAGGTAATAAAGTTAAAGGCTTCCTAGAGGGGAGTTCATGACGTAGACTGAGCATTCGCACCATATCTAATGTGGTAGATTGTATGATTTCAAGGAGATTCGGTTTCTGTTTCTACCTCGAGTGTCCTACGATGAAAGGCTTCCAGTTACTAACCATCCATCATTTTATATATTTAGGATCCACAGAGCAGCAGATGCGATTTGAAAGGAATTTGGCTTCCATTTCTACGAGGTTTATCTATCAAATGGAGGCTACTTTTATCATAAGTTTGCTAATCAAGCAGGCTTATAATAAAATAGATTCTAGTCTCGACCACCTTGTTTATTGTTTTAACTAACAGGAACTACATTCTCTGATCTGTTTTTTTTTCTGTGATAATGTTACGAAGTGTGATTTGAAGAAAATTTGACTGTAATTTCTAGCATTTCGAGTAACTGTGCAATGGATCCTTCCTTGGTTCAAGGGAGTCAGAATTTTCAGACTACATTTTAATTAAATTTAAGTGATAGAGCTCAATTCGAGGAACTTCATGGTTTCAATAAAATGCAATGAAGTTTTAAAAGAAAAAAGTTATGAGTGTTTGTTTCTCAAATTTGAGGGTGATAATATAGTTCTATACTTTTTTATGAATATATATATATATATATATATTTCGTCTTTTTAGTGGTGAACTTGGAAACGGATAAAACCGAAAATTATAGCGTTTAGAATATTGGGTTAAAAAAGCTGATGGTTGCCCATGGAATTCGTTCCTATATCTTTTATAAGCATGATAGATTCCACCATTATACCAAAGCAACTCTTCAAACTTTTCCCCATCCTTTTTAGAAATTATAGTTCTATTGCTTCTAAAGAACAATAATCTAGATAAGGCTGCAGCAATCCACAGCGCCACCGTTGAAAGCGCTGATGAGTAGAAATAGTGTGGAACCAACTAATGGAATTGAAATGGGTTGGAACTAACTAATGGAACTGAAATGGTCCACGGTTAACTGAGAAAAAAAAACCCTTCAAAACTTCTAATAAGCCATAAATGCATTCATCTCGATCAGAGAACAAAAATAACTGCATATCGCTATCGCAACGCAAAGAATCTAAAGATAGGGCAAAGCATTGCTTCTGTGAATCATCGTTGAAAAGGTGAAACCATACAACAAAAACAAGAACGGATGCAACGTATGCATAACTGAAACACAGGATATAACAGCTGCGTATAATAAATACAATATGTATTGATTACTTTTCCTCTCGTTTGTAAAACGTCTCTTTCAATATGTGTGTGTGTAACGGATAAGGTGTGTGCACGTGAACTATATGATGTTACGGACTTCTTTCAAGTGTGGGGAGGCAACGTTAAGGTGGGGATGGATGAAATTTTGTCACTGAATCCACTGTCTGCTCCTGCACACTTGTAACACAATGCAGGTTTATCGAAGATATCCTTATTAGAAGACGGGTTACTGATTCTTCTACTCATATTACTAAATTTTAAAACGATATGTGTAGGTGGCTAGAGTTAATATTAATTCTAGTTTCTCAGTAGGTTTACTATACGGCCTTATAAGGTGTCTGCGGAGAGTGACATCTAGGAAGTTAAATATTCCAAGAGTAATCGTCTTTGAAGCTGCACATCCATTGGCATGTAGTATTGCCATTCCATCGTCCATATTTCATCCGATATTGTTTGAGGTAAATTTATTTGTAAGCACACCTACCATATATGGACCAACGACCCACAGCTATCAGCGCCATCGAACTTCGTGACGGCAAAGAAACTAGCGGAAGTTTACCCTTTCCAACCCGGTCGGTCTCCTTATCAAAAATTGTCTTTTGAGCATGCATGATCATTTCTAATTTGAAAAATTGTTATGATAGTAAATAAAGATAGATTACTGTATAAATAGTAAATAAAGCAGGCGGTTAAAAATCTTCTAAAATAACTCTCACACACAAAATTAGTCAGTTGACTTCAATTCTATTCTTCACAAATCAATTAATCAATTAAATCATTTTTAATTTGTCTTAATTTTCGATGTAATGCTGTGGCTTTACTAACGATTTCAATGGTTCTTAATATTACATCGGATGTCTCCCGTTCTCATGTTTTGTCATATTTTCAGTCTTCACCTATTTGTTGTGAGGCATCAGTAAAACATTGCATCATTTTAATTTATTTTGTTGCTTTTTGTATTCGTTTGTTTCCATTTTTCTGATGTCAACAGACACAGTTGTGTGGTGAGAAGTTTGCTTCCCAACCACACGGTACCGGGTTCAGTCCCGTTGCGTAGCACTTTGGACACGGGCCTTCTACGATAGCTTCGGGCCGACTAAAGCCTTGTGAATGGATAGAAGGAAACTGAAAGAAGCTCGTCATATATATGTGTGTGTGTGTGTGTGTGTGTGTGTGTGTTTGTCAGCCAACACAGCTTGACTACCGTTGTTGGTGCATTTACGTCGCAGTAACCAAACAGTTCAGCAAAAGAAACCGATAGAATAAGTCCCAGGCTAAAAATATTAATAAGAAATTAGGCCGATTCATGCGACTAGAAATTCTTCCAGACGATGCCCCAGCATGGTCGCAGTCTAATGGCTGAAACGAGATAAAAGATAGCAATGTTTGTGTAGTTTGTAGGGTTTATGTGTGGAGTGGGTCTGATGTAAGTGCCCGGGGGTGGGGTTGCCCTTAGTTGGCTTTTATACGAATTTCAAAGCTGTTCTTGCATAAATTGCGTTGGAGCTGTCGGTTGTGGCGGGGTCTGTTCTTACCGCATTCATTCAATCTATTAAAGGCGTGCATGGAGTCAGTCTCTGCTGAGAGTATGCATGCCATTTCTCGAAACTGTTGAATTATTTGGATAAAAGGAAAGCATTTCTATTTTAGCGTTAGTTATTCTTTGAGTTTTGCGGCTGATTTCAATGCTGTGGGATGGCTTACTTGAATACGTATTGGCTTACGTAATTGCGACTTGGTGAATCTACTTGTCTTTTTCTACTACTTCGATTTAAATTTGCTTTAATAAATTTCTGGGCTTTATTCAATCAAGATATATGACATCTCTCTCTCTCTCTCTTTCTCTCTCCATCTCTCTCTCTCCATCTCTCTCTCCATCTCTCTCTCTCCATCTCTCTCTCTCTCTCTCTCTCTCTCTCTCTCTCTCTCTCTCTCACACACACATACACACACACATTTTTATATCTGAGGAGCAGCTTTTTTTAAACGTTTTATTGACTGCACACGTTTTCTTCATATTTTTGTATCAGTGCGTTACACTTTGGAGCAATAATGATTCTAAATCCATTGTCTCTTATGTTGCTGTAGTATTAGCGTCTCAACTTCACGATGAAACTTATACGAAAATAAGAAAAACCTTGATAAAAAGACAAGGAAGAATAACACACTCGTGTTTTTGTTTAAGCTCTTCTTCTTCTTCTTCTTCTTCTTCTTCTTCTTCTTCTTCTTCTTCTTCTTCTTCTTCTTCTTCTTCTTCTTCTTCTTCTTCTTCTTCTTCTTCTTCTTCTTCTTCTTCTTCTTCTTCTTCTTCTTCTTCTTCTTCTTGTGGAGGTGGTGGTGTGTGTGAGCGCGTACAAACACAGAAGCATGCACAGACAGATATATACGCTTATCTTCGTCTTCGAGTTATTTTCGATTCATCACGAAGAATATTTCATGCTGTGTCGGCTTGTATAAGTTGTGCAATCGCAGAATTACGGTCTGCAATTTTCTAGGAAGCATGTTGATGCGGCATAAAAGTTTACGAACGATGATATCAGCTTCAAAAGTAATTCTTGCAAGTTGTCAGTCTAATCGATTTAGCTTACTAACCCCTACTTATTTTATCCACCCCTCTATGGTGAATGGGAAAAAAAGGCGTAGAATTCGAACCCAAAACACTGAAAGCTGCAAATAAATATTGCAAGAAATCTAGTCTGGTGCCTTGAGTGAAATTTTTTCCACCCAAGGAGGGAGACGGGATAAACAACCTGCATCAACTTTCTATAAAAGCAGGAAGTAATTTTACCTTGTCCTTATTCTTAGTGCAAGTTTTGAAGAGTGCAGGTCGACTTTAACAGTTATTTTTCCAAAGCTATAATGGAAGTGACAAAGGAGTATATTCGGCATATTTTGCTTTATGAGTTCAATAAAGGCAACAACGCAACGGAAAGTGCGAGGAATATTAATGCAGTGTATGGGGATCGGACAATAAGCGTAAGCCAGTGTCAACGGTCGTTCCAGAAATTCCGAGCCGGAAACTACAGTCCAGAAGACGAGATCGTCCTGGAAGGGCTGTAGAGCTTGACGAGGACGTCCAGCAAACCCTGGTGGAACAAAATCCCATCATAACTGTTGAGGAACTGGCAGAGAAGCTTGGATTTGGTCATTCAACCATTCATCGACACCTGCGTGCCATCGGGAAAGTCAGCAAATTGGGTCAATGGGTTCTTCACAAACTTTCCGAGTCTAATCGAGTGCAGAGAGTGAATGTGTGCTCACGAATGAACCTCTTTGGACCGAATAGTAATTGGTGACGAGAAATGAGTTCTCTATAAAAATGTCAAACGCCGAAGACAGTGAGTGGGTATGGAAAGGAGAAACACCGGTACCCCAGGCTAAAGGAAGTCTTCTCCCACGTAAGGTGTTGTTATCTTTTTGGTGGGATATGAAAGGTTTAGTTCACTTGTAACTTTTAGACCCAAACCAAATGATGACAAAGGAGATCTACTGCGAGCAGCTTGAGCGGCTTAATTCAACGCTAGAAGAAAAACGGCCATCTTTGGTTTCAAGACGATAAGGTGTTCTTCCATCAGGATAATGCTTGGCCACATACAGCGAGGATGACATTCCAAAGGCTGGAACAGTTTGAATGGGAAACGATGTTCCACCCACGATATTCGCGGGATATTGTCCCATTTGATTATCATTTATTCCGCAGTCTTCAAAATCATTTAGACGGACAATTGTATAGACGAGGTCAGAACAGTACTGGAGGAATAATTTTCGTCATGGACAAGTGATTTTTGGAAGAAGGGCCTTGCAAGTCTACCAGATAAATGGAAAAGCATTGTAGAAAATGAAGGAAAGTATATTTTAGATTAAAAAAGAAATTTGTTTATCATAATCTTGAAAAATAAAAGAAGTATTAAAAAACCGCATTATTTATGGGATGACCCAATACATCTAGGTGCGTTGTATCGCTCACTTTTATCTACCTAACTCTATCCAATAAAACAATACAGTGTAGTACTACCGGTAACGGAGTACGAACCATTGTCCCTTCCGTTCGCTGTCGTCTTATCATGCTTACTACTTATTACTTGAAATCTCACACTTGAAGTGGGAAAATTTTAGCCGTACGTCGTTGTATGTGTGTGCCGTAATCATAAGAAATTGCTGCAGAGAATAAGAAACTCTATGTAAATATTATTGTTTCGGTGTCAGGGATCATAGGCGTGTCTATCGTCGTCCTGACGTAACGGCGGTTGCTGTTGTCAGAATGTAAGTCTCTCAGCGCAACCTCCGCCACATCATCTCGTATTACGTTCACACACTATATAAACCCTTACGTATTTCCCAGCTCATACACAATAACTTTGTCGATTTACCTGGCACGGTCACTTCAGGTAAGGTATCTCATTGTTATGATTTCTCTTACTGTTGTTTTTGTTGTTGCTGTCGGATTAATATTTTGCAATATTTAGTGATGTCTTTTACTTTACACAGATCTGAGTTCAAATCCCGCTGAGTTCAATTTATATCTTTTATAGCATTCTGGGTCAATAAGGTAAATACTAATAATATACCTTGATTGGCTTATTCAGCTACAAACTTCTCTTCTCTTTTCCTGTCACCACCCACAAAATTTGTGTCTTAAATTTGTAATCACCTTTATTATTATTATTATTATTATTATTATTATTATTATTATTATCGTCATTATTATTATTATTATTGTTATTATTATTATTATTATCATTATTATTATTATTATTATTATTGTTATTATTATTATTATTATTGTTATTATTATTATTATCATAAGGCGGCCAGCTGGCTGAATCGTTAGCACGCAAGGAAAAATATTTAGCGCCATTTCATCTGTCTTCGCGTTCTGAGTTCAAATCCTGCTGAGGTCAACTTTGCCTTTCACCCTTTCGGGGATCGATGAGTTAAGTAACAGTCAAGTAATGGAATCGATGTAATCTACTTAAGTCCTCCTCTGAAATTGCTGGCCCCTTGTGCCTGTAGGAGAAAGGACTCTTCTTCTTCTTCTTCTTCTTCTTCTTCTTCTTCTTCTTCTTCTTCTTCTTCTTCTTCTTCTTCTTCTTCTTCTTCTTCTTCTTCTTCTTCTTCTTCTTCTTCTTCTTCTTCTTCTTCTTCTTCGTTTTGCTCTCATACCTTTTGACGTTCTGATCACATAGGGCTCCTGATATTTCTCTTCATCCTCTCTCCTGATCGATAGAATATATATACCAGTAATATACTAAGTCCAATTCAACCTGAGATCACGTGTCACTACGAGTAATCATTATAGTTAATGTTGTTATTGTTCTTGTTCCTCTGCTCCTAATCATGTTGAATATATAAATCGCAATATACAACGAAGGAGCCGCTAAGAGGTTGCCTGACCTGCTAGGAGTAATAGCTAAATGTCTCACGTATTAATTTCTGCGAAAATTGATGAAGAGTATATCATATATCGTATATGTATAACATATAGTTATGTGTTTGCACACATACACGTGCGAACACGAACACACGCGCGCGCGCGTACCAGAAATGGGCCGATAAGATAAAGTGCTTGCGAAGTATTGAAATTGATTGAAACAACACATTGTCTTCAGTAACGGAAGCCAAGTATCACACAAGCATTTGCTAATACCTTGGTATAGGACTAATGCTAGAACTCAATTCTAAGCAGATATTAACAGGTATAAACACACTAGCTATATACAGTTTTTTTCTGACAATGCAGTGGAAGATGAACGAACTAAGGAGGGTAAAGAGGAAAATAATGATTATATTTAGAATAAACGTACATTTTAATTATTTTTCCTTTTTTATTTAAATCTTGTTTTTACTTGTTTCAGTCATTAGAGTGGCCATGCTGGGGCACTGCGTTGAAGAATTTTTAATCAAATAAATCGACCTTTTTTTTTTTATAAAGCCTGGTACTTATTCTAATGTTATTTTTTTTTTACCGAACTGCCGAGTTACGGGGACATAAACATAAAAACACCGGTTACCAAGTGGTGGTAGAGGACAGACACAGACGCAGACGCATAGGCACATACATATAGATATACAGACACACACGTGGACACACTAACTCACGCACTTTAAGAGCATATGTTCATGTATGTATACAGGTGTATATATATATTTATTCCCAGGTGGACAAAGACATAGATACGTAAATAATGCATTCATGCATGCATCAAACAATGAAAGATCTTTTTGTACAAACTTCGTCTTTTTACTTAGTCATCTGTGTATATATGTGTTGTGCGCACATGTATGTATATATATATATATATATATATATATATATATATATATATATATATATATATATGCACACGTATATTTATACACACACTTTCACACATATAAATGTATGCATACATATATATATAAATATAATAATGTATATGCATATACAGCACACACATACATACACACTCATACATACATATATGTATATATTTAAATGCATATATATATATATATATATATATATATATATATATATATATATATATATATCAGTGAGCTTGCGCACTCACGTGAGTGTGTGGTTTTCGTTCATTTTGTAGCAAAAACAAAACAAAACATAAAAGTGCTCAATATGACCGTGTATTAGAAATGTAAATATCTAGTGTATGTATATTTGTTTGTATAAATGTGTGAATGCACACACAAAACAGAAACACATAGATACGTATGGCTGTGTGGGGATGTGTGCCAGCGCGTGAGTATGTATAATAATAAGTTAGAGAAACGTGATGCTATGTGGCTATTTACGAAGAAAGACATTTCAACTTCTGTATCCGTACATATCCCCATTGTGTCCTATATCATTCAGTAAGCAAACAGATATGATAATAATGATGATGATGATGATGATAAGAAGAAGCAGAAGAAGAAGAAGAAGAAGAGTTAAAACAGAGGTTTCAAAAATGACGCATCTCAGAACAACAACTGTTCTGTAACCATCGAAGCTTTAGGGACAATATCAAAATGCGTTCCTAAACAAAATGGACAATATAGACGTGGAGACCGCAAGCTATTAGAAATGTAAAACATTGTCCTCATGGTACTGCCCCTATCCTAAGAAAAAATTATCAAATTGAAGATTTTTGATTCTCTTAAAACTCTTCGAAAACTGAAATATTACAAATTTAACAGAATCTTAATTCTTAGATTCTGTTTTCCTTCCCTTACAATATATCGTTGCTAATCATAAATAACATCCATAATAAAACGTCCAACTTGCTGTTACTGGGGTGTCTGGGTGGGACATGGAACGGCTTGTATAAAACAAAAGTGTCATTTATTATTGGGACTTTGGGGTCAGTATCAGAAGGCATCAAGAGGAACATAAAGGAAATCGGAATAGAGGGCCCAGTAGAACTGTTACAAAAGGTTTGCCTCCTTGGCACGGCCAGAATAATCAGGAAAGTATTAGATTGTTGAAAAGAGCAGATGGCACGGTGTCGCAGCAGGGTCACTAACAAAAACCTTAGAAAATCGGTTGGACGAGTCCTGCACGTGATGACTCTGGGCATTTTTACTTAACACATCACAGAGGAAACAAAACCAGTACCGAACTTTATAGCAATCTACCTCCAGTAACATCTATGTTATGACAACCAAGATTAAAGTTTATTGATCACTGTT
>NC_142940.1:64536884-64571884 GCF_046866305.1 Octopus bimaculoides
GTGTGTGTGTATGTATTTGTGTATGTGTGTTGTGTTAAGGTATGCTTGTGTGTATGTGCGTACGTCTGTTTGTCTGTCTATCAGTATGATACAGTATATATATATGCATATATATTTATATGTATATACATATATGCATATATATATATATATATATATATATATATATATATATATATATATATATATATATATATATAGATATATGTGTGTGTGTGTGTGTCTTTGCTACTGCGTTTGTCTCCCACTACCGCTTGACAAGCGGTGTTGGTGTGTTTACGTTCTCATAAACTAGCAGTTCGAAAAAGACCGATAAAGTAAATACCAGGTCTAAAAAAATACTGATATCGATTCAACCAAAAATTCTTTAAACCTGCGCCACCAACACTGCTGCAGTCAAGCGGCTATAAACCAAGTAAAAGATATATATATGCTTATGTGTGTGTGTGTGTGTGTGTGTGTGTGTATACCTCATGCACAAAACTACTTGTACATTATAATCGCGTAAATGTTGATTATTCTACTGAGACTTGAACCCTGAACGTAATGTTTAGTCAGAACATAAAGGAAAGTGACTAAATACCAAATGATGTTTAGTTCGGCAGTCAAACGATTCTACCAGTCTTTGCTATTTTCTGTTAACACAGTTGTGGCGTTTATCGGAAAAACAAACTATAAACTTCCCCACTTTGAGATGCTCATTAATTTTGGAATCATAAATGTTCGTTTGTTTCTCATTTTTTGCTTGTCTAACATATGAGGTTATTGATTGTTCTTGCTGTTGCTGTCTATTTGCTGTGTGTCTGAGTGCTAAAGATCTGCAAAGAGCGGAGGTAATAAATGATATGTTGATAGGTAAAAGAACAAAAGTAATTTATATCGATATCAAGTATTTAAAATGGCGATGGATGACAAAATCAACAAAGTGCCAAAACAAGTAACTTCCGGTATATTTAGTTACATTTCTTTCTTTGCTGAGGATCGACCTTGACTTTCACTCATGCAGTGATTGATAAGATAAATATCAGTTGGGAAAGAACTGTTGTTCATGTCCGTCTACGTAGTTTGTGAATTTGTGCTAGTGTTAGATATTGTGCTCACATTGCGGTGTTGCAAGGTAGAGTATGGTTGGTTAAAAGCGTTTCCAATATTTGACTACACATGATGCAGCGAGTCTGAGAGACTTCGTCCGGTGCTTATAGAATTGGGTGATAAGACCTTAACCTGACTACCTAGCAGCAGCAGCAGAGTTGGTAATGGAAGTAGCAGAAACATTTACTAAACTACAAGTTCGAGTGGTCATTCAATGCTAGTTCCTTACTAACAGATTGTTAGTTTATATTTCATCACACAATGCCGTGAATTGGAGGAGGCTGTGAAGCATTGGCCAGAATACTTCTTGGCAAGCGTTCTGGCGCTCTGCGTTTCCACTTAATTTCTTACTGGAATCTGCTTTACCTGACATATTTTTGAGAACAATCCAAAGTGACAATCCAGTACTGAGATCGATGATTCATCTCTCTCTTATTCATCTCATCTCGCACCCTTCCCTCTCTCTTGAAGAAATTGGCTGTGGTCAAGATATGCCGTGTGACACGACGGTAACCCTGCAACTCCGCCAGAAGTTGAAGAAATGAACTTTTATCCCATGTGTTATATTGATGTCTAATCATATTCTAATAGATTATTAAACGATTCCAATTGTTTAAAGAATTGGATTTTCTTTTAAGAGAGCAACTTATAAACATTTTAAGTATTTTAATTTGTGAATTAGGTTCTTATTCATGGATCATTGTGGGATTGAACTGTAAGATGCCGAACATTGGTTACAGCCGAGAACTGAAATCGGTTGCGGATTATCGGAAGATTAACCTTGCTGAATATAATTCTTACAGATAAAGAATACATGCCTACATACATACATATAATCATTTTTGCTAATTATTTTGAAAAGGAGACATTCTACTCAGAATTGGTTAATTAGTTGCAGTGTGTTCTCAATTTTCTTTTTCTCTTTCATGAAACAACCACGAAAAGTTACTGGATCGATGTGTGTGTGTGTGTGTGTGTGTGTGTGTGTGTGTGTGTGTGTGTGTGTGTGTGTGTGTGTGTGTGATTATATGTTTATATGTTCTCTTGAAATGATCGCAGTATATTACTATGATTTTACCGAGATCGTGATACGGTGGGTAGAAATGTCATTTTCGTTGGAATTGAAATTCAGACAACATATCCAAGACGGCATCTTTGTTTCATGTAAAGGTATATTAATTATTTGTAAAAAGGAACAAAGCCAGTTTTTGTCGAGAGTAGTCGTACACAGTAAACAATATCGTTGCCTGTACCCCACCGTTACGTCTAACTTCAAATCCCTCGTCCTTTCTCGCCAAGAAATGTTAACAATAGAAAGGGTCACCTCTGTATTTGATACTTTATCCTTTCCCGAATACTGATCATGCATTCATTTATATAATACAGACCTCGATTTGTCTTCGTTTCATCTTATGTTTTCGATATATTGACTTTTCATGACATAATTTCAAGTTATTTCTAGACAACATACTTGACCCAGATAAATTCATCATTCCTTCTATAACCTAGCTTAGTAAGCAAATACTAAATATTACACGTGCGTAAGTGAATAGCAAACACAGGCCAACATTTCCGACTGTACAGTCAGAAAACAAACAAACAACTATTTTCTATTTGAATACTTAAAAAGCACGAGAGCAAGCTGAATGAAACTGTGTCTGGATACAAGTCATTGTCAAAAAGTAATGCTGCCAAGAGACTGTAATCTCAGAAGAGGTGCGAAAATATCGTCAAATTCTGTGGCGATATTATGTCAGCCATCTGGGAAATCCAGTACAAATATCGCAACGTGGTTTCGGGAGTTGTATAAATAAAACCTCATCGCTGGGTATTGATTCTGTTGCGCTAAACAAACGAGAAGTTAAATCCACACAATGTCTACATCACAGATCAACAATCTAATTGAAATGATTGCCTGATCAATATTCTATCAGTGTTTACTGTATGTGGAAGCACAGATAGCTTCTGTTAACCGTGAACATTGCCATTTTTACTTACAGCGTTTCTATCTGTTTGCCTACATATCTATCTACCTACTTATATATATATTCACCCCTACATAACAGCCTATACACACACACACGCACACACACAAACACACACATATATACATATATGTGTGTGTGTGTGTGTGTACTGACGCGTTTAAGTGAACGCTTTGCCTTCTACTCCTTCACTCCCTTCATTCTGCTCCTCAGCCCATTTCCTTTTCCTTCCACCTCACGCGCACTTGTTTTCCTTTTTTATACCTTTCCTGCCCCCACACTCACTAAGTTTCTCACTCCTCTTCGTGTCTACATTCCCATGTACTTTGCTTTGTCATTCAAATAATAGAAGATATGAGACTCGTCTGTATTTCCTTTGTTACCTCATTCACCTTAACCTTGATGAAAGACCATATCCGAAACATCACAAACTCTACTACCTATGGCAATATTACTTTATTCTTTCTGCTGACCCTTAGAAACATACTGACACCCATGTAAATATTTACATTGTAACATTTTACAAACAAACGTCTCAAAGTAATTAGATTTTTCGCCGCCACTTTGAACTCCACCAGTTTCTTACTTTTTAAAAAAATATTTCTGAGGTTTTCTGTTGACATTTTGATAGGTTTTATTTATTTTTCTTGCCCAGTTAGGCTATTTTTCACAACGTCTTTTGAAATTTGCTGTTTGTTTTTTTCCCTACCCTCACTCGTCAAATTTTCTTTTTCATTTCCTTAGATACAGTTTTTTTTTAATCGCTTATTTATGTCACTTTCATAGTTTTACTTTTAGTTTTTTCTTCATACAAATATTTACGATGTTTTTCCCCGTTGCTTGCTTATTTCGTTCCTATTTCTATTTTTTCTTTTCCTTCCTTTCTCTAATTAACGAATTTTCATCAGCTCTTCATTTTTTTATCTTTACAAATGTCGTTGTTAACCAATACGATAATTGTAGTTTGAGTTCATCCAGTCAAAACCTGTCTTAGATACGCAAGCATTATCACTGTTTGTATCTTAAATACCATTCTTATCGTGCATCTTTGAAGAAAACTAGAAAAGGAGAGCCTCTGAGCAGCACCTTGTGAAATTTCAACTTCCAGTACAATATACTAGACTACTTTTAGTAGGGCTTGCTCATTTTTCTCCCTCTTCTTCATATTTATGTATTTACACGCGCACCAAGAAAATGACGCGACTGAAACTTGAATCTTTTTGTAATTCAGTTTTATTTCGTCGACATTTTGTTGAACGAAATTCTCCAGTCCTTCTGCTGGTAAACCTGTCTTTTCAAGTGGAAGATCCATTGCGCCTTAAAGGAAGACTAATGGAATGTCTTTGAGAAAGCCGATTTCAAGTATCAGCTTTATCAGTCTAAAAATGCTATTGAGATGCTTTGTTAGAATTCACAAACGCTGTTTCTGAACATTTACCTGGTGACACAGTTTTAAAGACTAGCGAATTAAATTAAGCGTAAAGGTTTACTTATATTTTGTTTAGTTTATCCTGAAGAGAAGAAAAATTGAAACCAACCCCAGTAGGATTTGAACTCAGAATAAAAAAGCTGCCACTTGAAGTGGACATGAAGTATAAAAGAGATTAACGTTTCTTTGTCTAGTACTACCGTCATTCGTCTATGATATCTTCAAATCCTAAAATAGCTGATGCGAGGGTGTTTATCTCCCGGTTAGCCTTAATTAACAAGGCTCATCCATCGGCAACCATTTACTCCTTTTGTATAGGTTGTGATGATTATGTCTAATAAAACTGTTTCCTTTATAAGACAACATGAGATTGATTCTGAAGGACATAGATTGCTACTTCTGTCGTATCGAGTGAATGCGTAGAGGCTCCTTCGTCGCTTGGTATGTATTCCCGAAAAGTACCTGTAACACTGCTGTCTAGGTCATTGAAATATCAGTGACAAAACGAATCACTTTCCTAGCGCCCTCCTTCATTTCATTCCTCTCCCTTTCTCTGTTTGTGTGTCTGTGTCCTTGCGTATGCACACACGCACGCACGCACACACACGCACACACACGCGCACACACGCGCACACACGCACGCATAAGTATATATATATATATATATGTGTGTACATATATGTATATATATGTGTATATACATGTACACACACACACGCACGCACGCACACATACACTCATATAATATCATACGTGCAAATAGATTTTATTTATTTGTTCTAATTTACAGATGGGCTGATAAGATCAGATCTGACCTCTTCCTTGCAAAATTATAAGATAACGCAATCAAAATAACAACCTTGACTGGCGAACATCAACGAAACATACAAATGAAATCATGTAAAACCATCAACTCGTCGTTCATATGTAACATTTTACATTGTTTTAGAAAGTTCAGCGAATGTAACAATATTTGCGGAGAACCTCCAGTGTAATAAAAGAGGCTCTTTCATGTTAGTAGTAGTAGTAGTAGTAGTAGTAGTAGTAGTAGTAGTAGTAGTAGTAGTAGCAGTAGTTTAGTCATAGCCTTTGCTCGTTCAAACAGATGCGGCTCTTTCTTCAGTCATGTTGACGAGGGAGAACGTCTGCGTGGCAATGCGTTCTATTCGCAAAGGAAGCCAAAATAACCCTGAAATCAGATTTGGTTGTCTTCAAAAGAGAAGGACAGATTGGATAATCTTAGCCTTAGAAATGGAATGGTCACATTTGGAATGCCTTTGATTATAGGGTTGATAAACTATAGTTGAGCAGATTTTAAACTGCAGCAATAGCAACGATGGCAATCCCATTTCATTCTGTTAGCTCCCACAGTCTCCATGGCATCAAGCAGATGAAGATTAAATCATTTACCGGATAAAAAGAACGCCAGTAACTTCTGCACAATGTCATCTCAAAACCGAAAGAATGCACTCGAGAATGAAGTCTTAGAAAGCAGAACAAAAGAAAATGAAAAAATTAAAAGATGAAAGGGAATGAATTTGAGTGGCTCCGTTCAGTGAGGGTCGTCCTGAGGCTGGACTAGTAACATATGGGTTTTATCAAATTATACTTTTAATGCATAACATCGTTTAATGTTGAATACCTTAGTTAATTCATCAATGAGGTTGGAAAAACTCAGGGATGCCTTCTGTAAGAAATGTAAATAATTCAGTCGGTAGAAGGATGCTTAATGAAATGTGCCAACAAATTCTTATTGAGTCTAACTATAGCCAAAGTTTGGTGAAACAATGATTAGGCTAATGATTAATTCTGATCAACAAAAGCAAGGGAGGCAACCTCCAACATTTAACTTAATTGTAATTAATTCAAAATAGAATTCAAGGCGGTGAAATGCTTGAGATGTTAGATAGACTTCTTTGCAGTATTTGTTTCAATTTTCTGCATTCTGAGTTCAAGTCGTTGGTATTAATCCTTGACTTTTATCCTTTTTGGTATAGATATAATAAAAGTACAAGTCCAGATTAACAGATTAGTGGAACTGTTAGTGACAAACAAAATACCTTGCAGTATTTGTCCCGTTTCTTTGTGTTGTGAGTTCAAATTCTACCTCATATCATCGGCGGTTTCCACGCTGCAGGAAACTGGAACATGGTAACTTGGTTAACAGTGATAGGCCTCCAATGTCAGATGGAGCGAGGAATTGCTAGGAACAAACCCTCAGATCTTTTTATTTTTTGCTACCAAAATCTTTCCCAAAGTGTGACAAACGCTAACAAAGACTAAAATGCCATGTCTTCAACATAAAATCTAAATAGTTAATTAATTCCTAACCTATTTAATGTGGAGACCGAAGAAATGTCATTTAATTAATATCACAACCGGAGTGAAGAGAAAGAAAAATAAATATACTCAATTTTTTTTTTTACATACTAATGCATTTATAAACCTGACAGTTTGTTCAGATTGGCCGCTTCAGTGTCCCATTGAGTCTGATCGTACATCCTAAATAAAAGTAATTTTAGTCAAGATTCTCTTTGACTATTCCCCACCGGATGTTACCAAATTCGTTTAGCATTGATGACATTTTGATTCAACGTTAATGTTCTTTAGAATGCAGTTCGTTGGTATTTAACATCGAGTTCATAATTGGTTAGTTGAAAGATGAATATGATACTGGTGGCAGTGGTTTGTCGTGCTAGAAATTATTATTATTATTATTATTATTATTATTATTATTATTATTATTATTATCATCATCATCATCATCATCATCAGATGCTGATAGAATAAGTACCAGGCTTTAAAAAAAGGTACCGGGGTCGATTCATTCGACTGAAAGCAAAAAGATTCAAAGAGCTGTCCCAGCATGGCAACATCACTGAAGCAAGTAAAAGATTACACACACACACACACGCGCGCACACACACACACACACGCACGCACACACACACACACACACACACACACACACACACACACACACACACACACACACACACACACACACACACACACACACACACACACACACACACACACACACACACACACACACACACACACACACACACACACACACACAGTGTATTGTTCTGTTATTGGTGAGATCTGCCAAAAACTACTCCGTCCAGTGATAGATAATTATAATCTGATTCAAATCGCACTCCGGAATTTCAGAGTTTCTGTGGCCAAAAGCCATCGACAGGAGTGGAGGTGGGAGTGGAAATAAGTGTGACGTGATTTAAGAGAAGCCAATATCGAGATATAGCACGTAATTGTTTTTAATTTGTCGACTATTAAACGAGAAAATAGCAAAAACTAAAACTCGTAAATATTTTATCCTTTGGTCGAAATTCGTTAGACCTCTTCAATTAAAAGGAATTAACTTCGTTGATAAAATCATTTGAACAGCTTCTATGCAATTTATAAACACGTTCATCATATTTACAACGTTTGGGTCATATTAACGAGTGAAAAGATCGTCGCTTACGTGAATGGGCGCAAAGATGTTTTTCAATTGATTGCTGCATGAAACTACAAAATGTAAGGAACAAAACAACGGAGATTCGCGAAGGAAACTAAAGAAAGTAAAGAGAAGGACGAATATGATAAAACTTGAATTCTGATTCTTGTATGTATACCAAATTCTAAAAAATAATGGTGGAAACAATTAACCTCCTTCTCACCGGAAGTTTTGTGAAATATGCTTCTTTACTATTTTACATTTCGTTTCGATAGTCATCTGTCTGTTTCATGTTTAATATTACGAGAACGGTATTCTTTAGGTAGAGTCACACAATCTTGGCATCCACAGCATAGTTAGCTGTGTTGCATTACTAGAAAACACAACTTTTGAAATCGACCCTTGTATCATATTCCTTGCAGTTTGCATTGTTATTACATTTTAATTCTTACATAACTGGATAACTGATAACTAGAGGGATAAAACTTGTGTACTTTATTTTATCTTATTCATGCAAAGGTATGTAGATGAAAATGCAAGCAAAAGGGGTGAAGTGTTCGACTGACTGATACAACATTCTCCAGGGACGGAACTTTTATGTGGTCGTTCGATATATGTTACAAATAGCCAACGACAAGTTTTCTTCATACCATATTCTATTGTCGTAAAATACATGACCGGTAAACACGAGAATGCTGTCCGACATACAGCATATGATGGAGAGAAGAAAAAACAATAAATACCAAAACAAGATTCTTCTCAATACATAAACCGACAATATCTAAAATAAAAATTGGATTTCTCTGGAGTGCAAGCGTATAACTTCAGATTTAAAATAGTTTACTAGTTTTCCCCATGGCACAAGTGCTCCGATATATTGAGCTGATGCTTTGTACAGTTGGAACACAGCAAATACTTTGCATATTCTAGATTCCATCTTTCTCAAAAGACCTTCTGACTGACTCACCGCCATTCACACGCAAACTGCGATACAATTAGGAACGCATCGACATCAAGTATCCTCGTATATTCTCTTTTGTCGGTACAAAAACGTCTTCTGAAAGTTTTTTAAAACAAACAGCTGAACCCCAACAGATGCATGGTTCTGAGTTCAGTCCTACTGCGTGGCACCTTGGGCAGGTGTCTTCTACTATAGTCTCGGGCCGACCAAAGCCTTGTGAGTGGATTTGGTAGACAGAAACTGAAAGAAACCCATCGTGTATATATATGTATATATACGTATGTGTGTGCTTGTGTCTGTATTTATCCTCCCACCATCGCTTGACAACCGATGTTGGTGTATTTAGGTCATCGTTATATATCGGTTCGGCAAAAGAGACCGACAGAATAAGTACTAGGATTAAAAAGTCCTGGGGTCGATTTGTTCGACTAAAGGTGGTGCTCCAGCATGGCTGCCGTCAAATGACTGAAACAAGTAAAAGAATAAAAGTACACACACACACACACACACACACACACACACACACACACATATATATATATATATATATATATATATATATATATATATATATTTCATTGACTATATGCGGTATATATTGACAGACGAGCTATATATAATGAGATAAACAGTTATATAGTGACGAATAAGCTATGTAATTGTATATCAATTGTGAAAATAGTTAAAGCATGTAAGGAAAAAGAAATTTTTTTACTCAGGTAAAATTTTCAATGAGACGCGAACGAGAAGAAAGAAAGAAGGAAATGGCGATGATTATTTATTCACACACACACACACACACACACAGAGAAACACACACGTGCATACTTGCACGTACACACATACATACACTTAACATTGAGAGATAGATAGATAGTTAGATGAAAAGAGAGAGAGAGAGAGAGAAAAGAATAAAGAAAGTGCGAGTGAGGGGACGTGATTGAAAAAGTCAAAGGCTGGCAGCCATACAGTCATACAGGCAGACAGGCATGATGTCAAACCGTTTATATAATTACTAAGATAGTGTTAACACGCTTAATGTGGTTTGTACTGAAATAGTTAAATGGAATCTCTAAAACGTATTTACGCAATAATTTTCTTGTCGTTTCAGTTTATAGTGTAAAGGGAAGACACAAGAGAATTATTGGTAAAGAGTCAGATTTTATGAAGAACCGTCCGAAGAAGGCGGTTTTTAGTAGGTCCTGGCCTGAACTTCCACCAGTTCCAAATACTGCACTACTACCAGACATCACTATTACCATTTCGAACATTGCTACTATCGTCAATACCTGTACAACACTCTACTAAATGAAGCAGCAGTAACACCAGTGGTATATGCGTCCATAAATGTAAGTAATATTACTCTTTCTGTTTCTTTTTTTCTTTCTAAACTTGTTTGTAGAGTGGCAGAAATAACAGCTTGATGTTATACATGACTTACAAGTTTGACAAACAGTTTTAAAAGTGAAATAAATTAGTCTGTAATAACAGCTTAAGTTGACAAAGGGTTCTGTCCGAAACGTTAGATTTTACATTTCAGCAAACCATTTAATTCTCCTTCCGAACTCGCTGTACTCACTAAATGTTGACGCAAACCATATTGTATGGAATCCCCAAAATTAAGATTTGGTTGAATAGATGTTGTAGTTCTGAGCTTGTCTGCAATAAAGCTGTAGATGTGGTTACTCCTGTTGTAGTAGTTGTTATTGCTGCTGTTCTCAAACAGAAGTTGTTATAATTGCTTTAAGAGAAGTTAGTATCGTAGCCCAAAGAGACGTTGTTATTGTTCTGGTTGCTCCAATAGAATTTTGATCTTCCAGTTAGAGTGGTTTAATTAAACAGCAAACAACTACAGAATTTTGATTGTATCTTGGTCAGGAAATCTTTAGTAGTACACAGCATGGATTAATTATCAAAGCATCACAATCAAAAAAAGTTTCCCATTCACTAACTAAGATTTTTTATGCCGTTGCTAATGGTACTTATTTAATCGACCCCGAAAGTATAAAAGCAAAGTCGACCTCGGTGGAATTTGAACTCAGAACGTAACTGTAGACGAAATACCGCGAAGTATTTCGCCCGGCGTGCTAGCGTTTCTGCCATTTCGCCGCCTTGCTGTTATTTCTTTCATGTTGCGTCACACTTAGAGTCTTCTCTAAGTGTGGAGGATTGACCGAATCGGTAGAGCAACGAACCAAACTGTGTTGGTCTATTTGGTTATGTCACTTTAAGTCTTAGGTTCGAATCCCGTCAAAGTTAACTTCACCTTTTGTTCCTTTGATAAAATATTGACGTATTTCTTATATTAAAGCAAATACACTCTCACCCATTCACCTTACATTACTGTAAAAATTTGCCAACTTTATGAATAATATAAGAACTAATAATAATAATAATAATAATGATAATAATAATAATAATAATAATAATTGGTATTCTTATTGTAGAGAAACCTAAATAAATCAAGAAGAGAAACTCCTCCTACATCCCTTCATTTATAAACACCGAAAATGTGTGATTCGAACACGGAACTGAACTCGTTAAAAGTTAACGGTGGCGTGAGCGAACCGAATACGCTGATAGAAATTCGTCGGCCTGCCTATAACATTATTGGATTCCGGGAAAAATTCCGAAAGTCTAAACCACCAGAGAAGACTTTCAAAGAGTGTGTCGCACAGCAAGTACGAAGTTGCACCAGTTGTTCCAAAGAAAGATGCAAACAAATCTTAACAGATACATTCCCGTTTCTGGGAATTCTTAAGAAATACAATGTGAAGACGGATTTACCTAACGACCTGGTGTCTGGACTTACAGTGGGTATCATGCAGTTACCTCAGGGTGAGTAGATACGACGTACTCCTATTTCTCTGCTCCTCCTCTTTCTCCTTTAAAACACCTCTCTATAAATATGGAATGTGTCTCTGTATGTAAGATATGTCTATCTATCTATCTATCTATCTATCTATCTATCTATCTATCTATCTATCTATCTATCTATCTATCTCCTTTTCTAACCACCACATAGAACCGCATTCATACTTGTCCCTTAACCCCTTTACTTTTTTCTAACCTTCCTTTCTCAGTCATTATTCTCTTATTCTTTTTCCTTTTCTATCTTTTCGGTAAAGTGTTGGCGTCCGAAACGTCAAAACTATCTTTCTTAAGTGTTTGGCAACATATTTAAAAACCTATTCCTCACGTACTGTCTTCTTTTTGTGCTCATTACGTTCTCGCTCTCTCTCTGTATATATATATATATATATATAAAGCATAAAGTCAGTGGGTATGAGAGATAACTTCCATAGGATTCAAGCCATTTCGCGGAATTCATGTGGTATTATTTTGGGCATACAAGAAAGTATACGTACCTGTTTGCCTTGATACATATGCTCAGCATTACACAATAGAATTCTAAGTTCACAAATTAATGTAAATAAAGAAAGGTAGGTCGCCAAATCACCGGAACACATGGTTACATCAACATTTCAACACTAAATATACACACAAAATTAAGTTTTTATATTTAGAATGTATGGAAGACCAGATTGGACAAAATTTCAATATATGTATGTACACACATATATTATGTTTTAAATACAAAATATTTTCCTTGTGAATTTTATATTGTAAACAAGAAAGTTTTCTTGTATATTTGTATCCATTTTCTTCACGTTTTCAAATAATTTCCTAGTGGTTTGTTTATAGAGTAAAATTGTTAAATCCACTGTTATCCTCGAAGATCTTTATAGTTTCATCTCAGGATGAAGTATACTGGCGTCTGTTGCAACCTCTTCTGCGGTAAGTGGAGTCAAAATGATTGGTGCAGATGTTATCTGCGAAATTTGTATTTATATCAATTTGAATATGTATCGAAAGTCAGATGTGTAGCTTTGTTTATGTCCCGTATACATTGTCTGTATGCTTATCGAAGCTCTCTACTCTGTTATGAGTATTGTTCTCATGCTTAATCGTCTTTTTCCTTTTTAATGTGGAATTCTGCAGTGTATAGACGAGTTATCCACTAACGTTTTCCAATTGAATTTTGGTTTGGTTTGTGTCGTGTCGTGTATTACAATTGATATTTAGAAGTGCATATGACTATGAAAAGTTAGATTTGTATGGTCACTATTATAGCCGCTGATGCTGTTAAAGTTTGCAGTTTTTATGTTTGCAAATAATATTTGCGAATCTCATTAGTCATTAGAAGCTTGTTTGCGAGACTGCACGGCGGCGGTTTGTGATTGATAAGAACATTCTTAATCTTAGTGTTTTTTTGTGTGTATATAATTAGTGTCAATTTACAGTTTGGTATAATGCATATTGTGTTTTCCATTTTTGTAAAGTTTTGATGACCGGATTTGATTCATAAAATTCACTTTTAAAAGGTGTGGTATTTGTTTTGCTGTAGCTGTGTCTGTATTGTTGTATGGTTTAGAATATTCGTTGCTAGTTACTGTTTTATTCAGCAGATTCCTTCATCTTCTACTTCGTTTGCTGAGATGGATATAAATGTTCTTCTAAGTTAAATATAAGAATATTTTTTATTCAGATTCTTTTAAAAATATAAATGTTGTCCCTGATATTTTATCTGTATAGAGATATTTGCTATTTCCATGTAAATATATGTTGATATGTTGTATTTGTGCTTTTCATACATACGGACGCGATTATCTGTTGATTTTTATTTAAATGTTTATATCTAGAAATGGAGTAGACTTGATGTTGTTTGCACCATTCTTCCTTTAATTTCTCGACATCTTGTGCATCCATTACAACGGGTATATCATCCATAGACCTTGCCTATATCACGTGGTTTTTACCTCGATACTACTTTCTTAACTATTATTGCCATATTGAAGACATAGTACGTGGGCCCTCAGAAAGAATACTTGAAGATTCTGTCTTTCGTTATATAATTTTCTCTGTGAACAGTGAAAATGTATTTCTGATGTGCAGTACACAGATAATTCTCTCCTCTATGTTAGTTGACATCGTGCATGGTTTTATTCTTGAGTTTGTATTCATTATTTAAAAAAGTCTCAACCATGTCTGCCTCAACAAAATTATTAACTCGACTTTCCACACCGAAACGAAACATGTTGTCTGCATCATTGATTTGTTTTAAGCTTAATTCTCTTCGGATGACACTATCTTTATTAAGTGTTCGTTTGATAATGTTATCTAATTGTAGAATTATTTTGTGTGCTGGTGAATTTATATGAAAAATTATGTATCTGAGGTGGAGGAGTTGTTTGTGTCATTTTACTATTCTGTAGATATGTGAAAGGATGAATTCTTCGATATAATTGGGTAAATAAAGTACATCTAATGGCCGTATTATTATTGTTTTGAATTCTTATAGATTTGTTTTTGTCGTTAAATAAATTATTAGTTTTTGCGATGTATTTGTTTTCGGGTTTAGCCTTGGTTACCAACATAGTGCTTTTGTCAATCATACATACTGTTATATCGTCGCTAGTTTTTGAAATTATGTAGAGTTTGTTAAGTTTCATGTTTTGTATTTGTTTATTACTGTGTGGACATCAATTTTATTACATTCACCTCGGAGAATAAAATGAAGTTTATTGTCCGTGTTTATAATGTGTTGTTTTTGTTGTTTTTTTATCTCTGCGATTTTCTAGCTTTGGTATAGTGGCTCGATTTCAGTGGTTTTCAATCACATTGCTACTACCGACAATAAAGAGACAACACCGCACACCAACATCACTTCATTCCTAAATTAAGACCATGAAAGTCTAGAAATATTGATGGTGGGTTTAGAAACCCTAATGTCACAAACTGAAAAAAGATTCCTGCGAGAATACAATAAAAACTCTTGAATGTAAAACACAACATAAACGCACGTGCGTACACATCCATCTCTCTCTCTCCCTCCCTTTCTCCCTCACTTTGTTTACGTGCCTATCCGTCCCTCTGTCTCTACGAATGTTTGTTTGCCTCTTCATCGATATCTCTGTCTACCCTCCTCTATTTGTCTATCTCTGTAATTGTTTGCTTATCTACCGAGATAGACAATCCAGAATGTTGCAATCCTTGGGGTAAAAGGATTAGCTGAAGTGTTTAGTGAAGTGTTTTGATGGTGAGGAATAATAAAGGAGGCAAATGCTTCCAGTAGAACTTGGTGGAATTAAGAGTGAAAAAGGAGAGAAAGGCGCTGCACATTTGTCTGTCAGTAGTTGTTGTATGTTAATAAGATTTTGTTGAATTGCTCGACTGTCCTTGTTGATGTGGTCTCGTGTGTCTACCACTTGAACTGTCCCATAACTGGACTCAACTATTCACATCACATCAACATGATCAATCTTTCTTTTTTCGTCATGGTCAATATTCTAAAACACACATAGGTTCCTTGGGTACTTATAAGAGTACCGATAAATATTGCCGATAAATTCAATATTATTAATATATTCACCTTGTTTTCCTCTACAAATATCAATTAACAGGAATGGCGTACGCGCTTCTGGCTGATCTTCCACCCATTGTTGGTCTCTATGTGTCATTTTTCCCTCTCTTAACATATTTCTTCTTCGGAACGTCCAGACATGCAGCAATGGGTAAGTTTAAAATTTCGCAAGTTTATTTAATATTCCCGAATTTATGTATTGCTTTTGTAGTTGTTTAGGTTCAGATCAACTTTGATGAAACAAAGTTTGGATTAATGGTGTTTTACCCTTCAACTCTAAAGCCGGTAGCGTACGGTTTGCGAGCGATTTGATTGATGTTTCTAGCAAGTCACGTGCCCACATAACGACTCCCTCGTTGGCTCGAAGTTATCCATTTGTATGTCAGAGTTGTGTATAATGTTTATTCAGTTTAATCGATTCTGATGTATTACGGTACGTTCTTTACTTACCTCAGGGGAAAAGCCTCGAACCAGGCGGAATTTGAATTCAGAAAGGGAAATACCAGAGTCCAAATTAAATACAATAATGCTTTTATCATTGCTTGATCCCAGGTAAGGAGAGATGAAAGATAGCCGACGGACGAGTCGTTAAATAACAACGAAATGTGTCGGTTCGACTCTCATCCCAAGACTCCGAAAAATCTCTTTTGTTATCTAATTACACAATGAAGCTAATTATAAACGGGTAGTGATCTCATATAATTATTTATTGCTAATTACACTGCGTTGGTGTTACTCTTAATTCATTAACACAATTTATATGTGTGTGTAAATCGTGGTTTCTCTTTCTCTTAGGTACAGTGGCTGTGGTGAGTTTAATGATTGGTTCTGTAGTGTCCAATATCGAGTCATCGGAATCCTCTACCTCCAGCGGGGCCTTGAATATTTCACTGACTTCGGACATGAACACTACAGAACAAGAATACTCAGTCAGTTCAGATGCCTTCGATGAAGTTGTGATGAAGAAAATACAATTGGCTGCAGCGATCACGTTCATGGCTGGAATAGCCCAAGTATGTTACCTTATTGTCTTCTCGTCTTACAACTTCCTATTCTCTCATTCTTTCACTTCCTTCTCTTCACTTCTCATCGCCGTCATCGTTAAAGTGGTCTTTTTCATTCTCATCATCATTGCTGTTATTGTCCTCGTCACCACCAGCAACATCGTCATGATGATGATGATGATTAAGACCACGACGACCACGACCACGACACAAACTTCCTAATCTTATATTTTTATGAAACAATCTGAGAGAGAGAGAGAGAGAAGCATTCTTTATTATTATTATTATTATTATTATTATTATTATTATTATTATTATTATTATTATTATTATTATTATTATTATCATCATCATCATCATCATTGTCTTTGCACAGCTTCTAACACTGGAGATGTACTACGGTGTCAGCTGTTCACTATCACTGAACTAAGGTAACACCTCTTATTTCTCGAGCACCTTCCGGAGTATTCGAGCGGTTCCAAGCAGTGTTGTTTTCTGCAAGTGCTCCACCCTTATTGCAGCCCCTATTTGTTCCATGTACTTCTCGAGATATTATTATTATTATTATTATTATTATTATTATTATTATTATTATTATTATTATTATTATTATTATTATTTTCTTAATTCCAGATTAATCTGGAATAAAATTAGGAAAATATGAATATTGCATCAATCACTAGGGACATATTGAGATTGACTGGATCGAAAGAATATTTATGGAATATTTATAAAAATAATAAAATGAAAGAAACATTATCGAAATTAAAATAGAAGACATAATTAGGAATGTCCGGTTCTCTCTTATCATTTGGAAGCAACTGAATCTTGTTCTTTGTTTAAAACACCGGAAGGACATATGAGAAATGTAGTACTAAATACACTGTGTCTCAAAAAATAAACGGTTTGGTCACGACCGGAATACTTTGGATAATTGTTCTGCTCAGTCAAGATTGGAGATAAACTGCAACGAACGTTTCACTTGGATTCTATATTTACACACTCTTTTGTAAGACATCTAGTGCGGAGTTACTGTGTCAGTCGACTCTCGCATAACCTTGATTTCTTTATATTTCATAAAGCATGAACTTCGTATAACATTAGACTTGTACACACCAACTTCAGAAACCCTTAACTTCAAATACGATCAACATCACAATCATCAACTTCATATTCTGCCCACTTTTCATACACCACAAATCAACGTGGTCGCCCTTTCAGAAATAACAGAAAAATGTTTCAAACAGAAGGACACATAACGATAAGTCTGCTTGATCAGCCAGCATGGGGCAATACTACATCAGTGTCATTTACAATTAACATCATACAAAGCCATAAATCTCATGCGCTATTTCATTCATATTATAACTAAAAATACTAAATTCTTCTTGGATGTTTTATTATTTTAAATCTGGTTTCCCTTTCAGGTGATAATGGGGTTTCTCAGAATGGGCGTGGTTACAACTTACATGTCTGAATGTTTGATTGGTGGATTTACAACTGGTGCAGCTGTACACGTATTTTCAAGCCAAGTGAAGTATGTCTTAGGTCTTAAGATCAAGCGGTTTGGAGGAGTGTTCCAACTGTTATTCGTAAGTATCGTAATCCTCGTGTCGTACTACAATGCCCATCACCGCTCTTTCCACGCCATTCACTTCTTCACTTGCACTTCCGGTAGCCTGATTTATAGTACCGTCTGCTCTCTTAGCCACTACCAATACATTGGAGAACCTGGTCGGTATCTAGCTGACTCGAGACATCAGACTCGGCAAAGACACCCCCAGTCTCGGGCCACTTCTGCTCAACTGGTCATCTCTGTCTATGTTCGGATTCCCGTCTCTGTCTGGAGCAGGAATCAATTTTCTCTTCAGTCCCTCATCGTCTAAATTCCCCATCTTTTTTCATTTAAACCCTTCCTCCGCATGCACTTGCACACATCATCCACACACCTCTTACATCCCCGCTGTCCTCTCGACTTCTACCCCACTACACATACACTACGCCATTTACCCAACATCACACATACCGTTTAGCTTCAAACAGTATATACACATATATATATATACACCTACACACACGCACATCCACGCATGCGCACACAATATATGTAAAGTAATGTTATCGTTCTTCAATGATTAGATGTGTCTTGAACGATTTTCATTTCAGACTTACATTGAAATCTTCAAAAACATTCACAAGACCAACCTAGTCGAGCTGGGAATTTCATGCATTTGTATGGTCATTATATATTTAGTGAAGACCCAGATAAACCAAAGATTCAAAGATCGATTAAAGATCCCACTTCCTATTGAACTTTTCGTGGTAAGTAAAGTTACAATCATTTCCTTATATATATTCTAGCTGATCACTTTTTTTAAGACTCGAATTTCTTTCAAAATTCTTAACACGAAGGATTGAAGCACTCCAAGTTTACCAAAACATTATGTATCTGTCTTCAATGCCAAGTTTGCCCTCATTAGTTGTTTCATAGTCATGACTATGACCCCGGCGGAATCAACGGAAACTAAAACTTCTAGTCATTTTAGAAACGATTATATCCAACCCAATGAAATATATTGTTTTCCATTCAGTTTTTCGAAATTTAACTGTTTTTTTTAAAATTATAAATATTAAATTATTTGCATATGAAATAGGAAGTCCGATTTGAGGAATAGTTGATTGGTAAATCTGAGGGTTCGAAATATCACGTCTTCCATTGTGTGTAATGCAGTACATAAGACTTTAAAGAAACGGAATACAATGTTGAAATAAACATTAGAAATTAGCTTTATGTATTATGTAAGTCTAAGGAAAACCTTTAAGAAGAAGCTGCGAAGGTGATCGGGCGTATCATTGTGGTGTAAGAAAAGGGGGCGACGAAGAGAAATATAATGTAGAAAGAATCATTAAAAATGGAATCGGGAGTTCAATAGAAAAACAACTACTCAAATTTCTGATAATTTAAAACTAAAAGATTGGTCAGGAGTGATAAGAATATTTCAGAAACTGTTAAAAGAACAATTAGCAGGAGTGATGACGTTGAGCACAATTGGAGCTATTGTAAACGAGACATTAACCAGAAATATGATATGTTGAGAAACGATTGAAGATAAAACGAGAAAAAAATAACGAAATTGGAAATAGTGTATTTGAGGAGATGGCGATGGCTTTCTTCCATTAATTTGCTCATTTGTTATACGAAACAACGTATTTAAAAAAAAAATATTTGTTGACATATGAAAGGTGCGTTACGTTACTGTTGCCATTGTAACAAGACAATCTCGAATGTTACGAGAACAGTAATATATGCAGAAACATGGGATATAACCAGGAGAGCTGATGGATGAAAACTTTCAGATTTCATGTTCCCATGAACGACGACAAACCGAATCCTTAATCAGTGTTTCGTTTTTTTTTTATGTATATTATTTTATATTATCAAGGCAAATGGATATTAGAAGTAGAGTAATATTGTAATATTTAGAAAATTTGTAGTATTTAGTCAGGAGTATCATGCAAAGAACAAAAGCGACGGAGATAAGCTATCACACTGGAAAATCCCTCTTCTGATACCCAGGGTC
The DNA here is from genome assembly GCF_046866305.1 of Octopus bimaculoides. Taxonomy (NCBI): domain Eukaryota; kingdom Metazoa; phylum Mollusca; class Cephalopoda; order Octopoda; family Octopodidae; genus Octopus; species Octopus bimaculoides. Next base: position 64,556,824 of record NC_142940.1, read on the forward strand.
CAAGCTTTTCCCGTAAGATGTCAGTTCAGTTTTCCACCATACTTCTCTCCAGGAAATACGTTACATTCCTCGCAATTCCAAACAGATCTAGGCACTCGATGATCCACGAATGTGGAATCATATCATAAGCTTTACGATAGTCAACTCAGGCCATTCCCAAATGTGTTCTCCTTCGTTTACAATCTTGCATTACCATTTTGTCTATCAATAATTGATCTTTGGTACCTCTGCGTCGGTAATATATCGTTATCATCAAGAAATTTGTACAGTTCTTCTGCAATTCTTTCTGACAGTAGTTCTACTGCTAACTACTGTTAGCTAATCACTAATAGCTTTCTTTTCCATTGTGGTTATTTAGGATGTTGAGTACACGAAATGTACTTAAGCGCATCGTATATTATATTAAATATTTTTATTAATTGTAGGTCGTCACGGGAACACTTATATCACATTACGTCCGTTTGAAAGAAAAGTTTGGCATCAGAACCGTCGGCAAAATACCAGCTGGGTAAGCTTCAATCATTATTATTATTATTATTATTATTATTATTATTATTATTATTATTATTATTATTATTATTGTTACTATTATTATTATTTGATGAAAACCCACAGCTTATTTTGCTGAGTATGATGGAAAGTGTCAGCTGTCCAGCCAGCAGACTAAGGTGACACTTGTTTACTGGTCAGGCTTCAAGAACCTAGCAAAGAATTCTTGCAGCTCCAAGCAATGCTGATTTTTGTAGGTGTTCAATCTTCACACTTGCACCAATCTTTTTCAGCCATGTTGGTAGTTGAGTGCTGATACTTCCAAGTGCACCAATTCCTATTGGGATCACGTCTACTCTCTTCATTGACCAAAACCTTCGTATTTCCCACTCAAATCGTCGTTGTTGTTGAGTTTTCCTTCTTTCTCTTTGATTCTGTTGTCACCGGGGCAAGCTGTGTCGATTATCATACATACTCTTTCTTTTTTACCACCACAACTATGTCCGGTTTCCGATGTCTGGTCAGGTGATCGCACTGAGACATTGCGTCTCACAAGATTTTGCAATCTTAATTCTCGGTGACTTCTTCTGGGGTTTTCTCATACCATATCTTTACTCTTTGTAGGCCTGATTTCCACAGAGCTCCTAATGAATCATTCTTGCCACATTCTCATGTCTTTTGTACTCACGTCGTGCCAATTCCGGGCATTCGCTAACGATGTGCCATACCGTGTCGCCCCTCTTACCACATATTCTGCATTTGTCACTGTCGTTAGTGTTGTTGATTCTGCACTTAACATAGTTGATCCTTAAAGCTTGTTCTTGAGCTGCGCATATAAGTACTTCTGTCTCTATCTTCAGGTCACTCCTCCTCATCCATAGTCACCGGTCATCTGCATCTGTTTTGGCGTTCGTATCTCTTGCAAAACTGACCATAGATATATAACAGCACGGAAAGAAATGGAATACATTGTTGAAATAAACATTAGAAATTAGCTTTATGTATTATGTAAGCTGAAATCTATGTTATAGATATGCGTATGTAGCTCATCCGCTAATATATGTATAACATTATAAATTTAACCATTTCTTTCTCAGCCTTCCGCCACCCAAAGTTCCGGATTTTGTATCAGCCCAGTCGTACGTCGGTGATTCCATTGTTATCGGAATCGTTGCCTTTGCTCAGTCTGTTTCCTTGGCCAGTTTAATGGCGAAGAAACATAATTACGATATCGACTCGAATAAGGTGAGACATAATTCTTTTATTCTTTTATTCTTTTACACGTTCAGATATTCAACTGCAGCCATACTGGAGCACCACCTTAAAAGGGTTTTAATCGAAGAAATCGACCCCAGGACTTATTCTTTGCAAGCCTGGTACTTATTCTATCGGACTCTTTTACCGAACTGCTAAGTTACGGGTACATAAGCACACCAACATCTGTTGTCCAGCATTGGTGAGGGGAAAAACACACACACACACGCACACACACACACACGCACACACACACACATAATTGTTTATATCCACACACACACACACACACACACATATATATATATATATATATATGTACGACGGATTTCTTTCAGTTTCCACTCGCAAGGCTTTGGTCGGTCCGAGGCTATAGGACAAAACGCTTGCCCAATGTGCCACGCAGTGGGATTGAACCCACACAGCCACGCCTGCGCTTATTAGCTTTGATACACAACCGTTTGAAATTGTAATTGTAATTGTAATTGTTTGAAATGGTTGAAATTTAGTCTCAGTTGCTAACATTCCTTCATTCTGTGATAGTCCAAGAAAGAAACCATTCTAAAATGAAAAAAAACAAATAAATGGTATCTTAGTTTTCATAATCCAGATTTTATTTTTCTCTCTGACTAAACAGTGGAACGAAGTTACTGGATTCTACAAAGATATCTGAGATCCCACTATTTGGTCGGTAAGAAATAAGCAGGGGAGGAATAGGTTGCTGAAGAGGAGCCTGCGCCGCAGAGTCGTAAAGTCTGTTATTTTGCCACGGCTTCACGATTCGGCAATTCGTCTTCTTTCATAAGAAATTTACTATGTCCTTGAAACGGACACTTCGTCTTCGTAGTCTCAGTTCCCATTTGTAGTAGTGGTAGTAGTAGTAGTTGTAGTAGTAGTAGTAGTAGTAGTAGTAGTAGTAGTAGTAGTAGTAGCAGTAGCTGTAGTAGTAGTAGTAGTTGTAGTAGTAGTAGCAGTGTAGTAGTAGCAGTAGTAGTAGTAGCAGTAGAGAGAGAGAGAGACAGACAGAGAAAGTGAGAGAGAATTGAAGCAATAGAATAAGAGAGTTGAAGAATTTGATAATAGAAAACTTCAGCGCCTTGGTTCAAAATGCAAATTCACTCTTCATTTTAGGGGAGACTACCGAAAATAAGAGGCAATGATAACATTTAGCTAGTCTTGGAGTTGATGAAATTAAACTTAACTCTTTTATAAGCTCAGAGAATTCATGAAGGAAGGAGTGGACATACTTCTCTTCAGTTGCTGTAGATTTCAGCGTGTATGAGTCAAACATCTTCCCTCACAGATAACTGGTGTGTGAACCGCATAGGTTAATGCTATGTAAAAGAACCGAATCTATTACAGCACCTTTTCTGAATACTTACTTTGCGATAGTCTAATGATTAACTCTTCGATTTCTCGTTGAAGAATTGACTCTTTCACCGCCAGTTTTTGACGTCATTCTTGCCTTCTAGATCAAAGATTTTAAATACATTATTTGTATAATACTAATTCTTCGAATTATTTCCATCGTACAATTCACATCTCCGACACACATGCAAAAACATAGGAAGAATTTTGTTTCTCATTTCTTTATTTTAAAATCCTTTTCCCTTTTGTTTACGCCGAATAATTCTGTCTTTTAATTCGTTTTCCTCTTTTCATTGCTTTACGTATCAACAAATAAACAATTTGGTCATAGTACGGAGGAAAGTCAAACAACAGCGGCGCAGGCGTGGCTGTGTGTTAAGAAGTTTCTCTCCCAACACACACATTCATATATTTATGGGTATACCTTTGTGCTTGACATTCAGTTTTGTTTATTTGCATCTCAGTTATCCAGTGGTTCGGCAAAAAGAAAAACAAAAAAAAAACGATAGAGTAAATACCAGGCTTTAGGTAATGTGTTCAATTCGTTTGACTAAAACCCTTCAAGGTGCTGCTCTAGCATGGCCGTAGTCCCAAAAAGGTAAAAGATAAAAAGTAATTATGCTACGAAGGAAAATACCTCGGGTGGGGAGAGTTGGGTATGTGAAAAGTACACGCCATAGGGTTCCACGTATGCAATGGGATTAATTTAGAAACTTTGATTAACTCAGATTATATTTGTAATCAGCTGACGAAATCTCCTTCTGGACGTATTTCAAACCTAAAAACAAAACGCGGAGATGAAAAGACCAATTATTTCAACCAACCGTAGACATTTTTTTAAGGATGATGCAAATAGGAGTGACCGTTGTGTGTGATATCAATCGGTGATGGAGAAAATGGAAAGGCTTTTGACCCTGCAACTTGTGATCTGTTCTTTTGTAGGAAATGAAAGCCTACGGTTACGGAAACATCGTTGGCTCCTTCTTTTCGTGTTATCCATTTGCTGCATCGGTATCTCGTACATCCGTACAAGACTCGGCTGGAGGAAAGACTCAGGTAAGGAGATGAATATGTTGCTCTCTCTCTCTCTCTTTCTCTCTCTTATCTCTCTCCCTTCCTTCCCCTATCTGTCTATCTATCTATCTGTCTGTCTCTTTTTCTCTCCATCTTTTCTTTGTAGTATAACATCTATCCATCCATCCATCCATCCATCTAGTCAGTCAGCCATTCTTCTATTAGAACACACCACCATTATCCCCCTCCTCCTCCGCTTCCTCCTCCTCTTCCTCCTTATCTTCATCATTTCTTGTCTTCCAGGTAGCCAGTCTTTTCTCCTGTGTCCTGGTACTAATCGTTATAATCGTAATTGGGCCTTTGTTCAGAGACCTTCCAAACGTAAGTATTTTTGCTTCATTTTCATTACTTTCTACTCTTGTATATATGCCCAATACACGTTAGTAAACCATTCTTCACTATTTTAAACATCGCCACACCCTTGATATAGTAAAATAAAACTGGGGTAAACTAAACAGAAAAGAAATTGACAAAGCAAAATCCCAAAATGGTTCATATTTGGTTGATTAAAAATTTAATGGCAAGTATTTATTGACCTTTTTCTTTTCTTTAAAAATCGGCACGAACTTTCCGGACAACCCAATACATTTATGTAATATCTATATTAGTATATTACGTTTATATATTATACTGCTCAATAGGGACCTACATTAAAGGCGAAATCAGTGGTTATTGTGCGTGAGTTGTCAGCTGATATTTTATGGGGTTTGAATTAGTTGAATCTTTTGCTATTGCTTACACGCACACGTACATACACACACACACGCACACATGCACGCGTATACATACGCACACGCGCACACAAACACACACAAGCACTAACACATACACGCGCTCACACACATACACATACATATAATAAAGATACTGGTATGAGAGGACCATAAAAATGGTGCATTCAAAAGAAATAAACTTGAATTAATGTTAAATAATGCACTGGCATAACATACATTCATATACTTTAAATAGCCTTTCATAATAAGATTGTTAAAATCGTAATAATGAAAATACTGTGAAGAATCGGATCCAAAGAGAATTTAATATGAGGGTTTGTTTCATGTAAATTGTTTTTAGGCCAATAAAAACAATAAATACTTTATTTCGAAATTGTTAAAGACTTAAACCCTGTTGAGCTTATGCCATAAAAATGACAGTGACCCACTCATATGCTGCAAGTTATTTGTATTCATGGCTTACGCAGTGGACTGCAGAAAAGTGTTTGGAGATAACGATCCAGAGTTTTGCTTCTTTGATTTGTATGAGGATAATATTACTTACAAAATCCCTTGAAAACTTTAGCCATAAAAGAGTAGAACGTGGCCCCCTTTTGTCAGTTCTAGCATTAAGTGCATGACAAAATGTTTTGTGAACATAGCATATAAGAAGTCTAAAGGCACATAATATATATATATATATATATATATATATATATATATATATATATATATATATATATATATATATGTAAATATATAAAAACAAAAAGATAAAGAGAGCAAAGGTAAGATTGGAGAAGTATTTTATGGATAGAGTCTTACAGCTGTTTCTGGGAAGATCCAGTACTTCCCTTCATCGGAGACTCTATCCATAAAATACTTCTCCAATACCCTCCTCAACCTTATATATACATATATATATATATATATATATATATATATATATATATGTGTGTGTGTGTGTGTGTGTGTGTGTGTGTGTGTGTGTGTGTGTGTGTGTATGTGAAGCAGCTTACCCCTAACTGGGTTTATTTATGAAGTTATGTCCTTCACAATATTTTAAAGAATTTTCTATATACAGGCGCAGGAGTAGTTGCGTAATCATAAAATTTGTTTTCCTACCACATACTTCCAGGTTCAGTCCCAATGCGTGCTACCTTGGCCAAATCTCTTTTACCAGATTCTTGTGAGTGGACTTGGTAGATGGAAACTGAAAGAAGCCCGTCGTATATATGCGTATGTGTGCGTGTGTGAGTATGTGTGTGTGTATGTGCGTTGCTCTCTGTTTTGTGCTCCGTCACTGTTTGACAACCGGTGTTGGTAGGTTCACGTCTCCGTAAATTAATGATCGGCAAAAAAAAAAAGAGCGACAAATTAAGTAGCAGGCACCAAAAAGTACCGAGTGAATTCATTTGCCTAAAATTCTTCAAGGTGGTGCCACAGTCTAACGACTAAGACGAATGAAAGGTCAAAGGTGAGAGACACATCTGACTATCGCTTGTTGTTAGTAAAGTATGAAACTTAAAGTTAGGATATAGTGTTCTTAACAGACTATATCATATATACGCCATCATAAACGCACATAAATAAACACACTTACCTCTCTCGCTCCTACTCTGTCTGTTTATATACATACATACGTACTCACACATACATACATACATACATACATACATATTTATGTGTCTGTATATACGATTGTATTTGAAATATTACGTAAAATGCACCGTACAAATATTATAGATTTACAGTTAATTATGTTTAAATGAAATAAAAACTCCAGACAGTAATTTGCTTTACTTTTTCTTTTGTGCGTGTGTGTGCAGTTCAAACGATATCTCATCATAACAAAAAAATGATGGCTTTTACAAAGTTTTCAAAGTTTCAAAGAATAATCAAATACTTGAAACATAACGAAAGCTAAGATGCTCTCAGAATGTCATTCTGCCGCTAAAAATATCTCTTTATATGGAAGATCGATAATAGATATTGTAAAATAACCTACTGTCTGTCGTTGCTCTAATTTCATTGGAACATATTTAACGGTAAATCTATATCACCCGTACAATGCATTTCAAGAATTGTTTCACGTTTTTACTTGGCAAAGCAATGACAAGAGGGAGGCGGAGGGAGAGAGACAGAGGTGGGTAGGAAGAAATGGAAAGAGAGAGAAAGAGAGAGGGGGAGAGAGGGAGACAAACAGACAGAAAAAGAAAGGTAGAAATGCAAGAGGAAATGAACAATAAAACCATTTTCTACAGTTAACTCTCATGGCCACCTCTTCGAGTTGTAGAGTGGCACTCAAAACCTAACAAGAGGTGATTTGCTAAAGTAGAAGTTGGTTTGTGTTAGAGAGAGAGATGGGGGAGGGAGGGAGCGAGAGAAAGAGAGAGACAGCAGAGCTTGGAGACATTGTTAGTGGCGACAAAATGTCATTATGAGGAAGTCTAATGTTTTGTTAGATTTGAAGTTTCTTTGAGATTATTCTTTGAAATTTTTAAGAGTTTGAAAACACCAATTTTTCATGTCGAGATATCGTTTGAACTGTTTGAAATTTAATACAGAAGATCAATATTATAAATTGTAAGAAAAAAATGTTGTCTGGCGTTCTTATTTCAATTATATTCACAGATACACAAATACAGACAGACAGATATAAATACATACAGACAACACCCCAACACACCTGTATGTATGTATGTATGTATATCTATAAATCAAATATTGTCTGATCAATCGTACATGTACTTGTATTAAACTCCAAGTAGCAATGAATTAAATCATCGGTAGATTCCAATCATACATAATACATATATAGAAATACACGCGCGCGCGCACACACACACATACACACATATATATACACGCACACGCATGTATACACAGATTTACAAAATATCCACCAATCTGTCCTTCTATATATACACACACATACGTACATACATACATCTATAATGCATACATACACACATATACAGACATATACACACACACGTTCGTACATGCATACATACATGCATACAGACGCACACGTGTATGAGTGTATGTATGCATGTATGTATGTATATTTATACATACATACGCTCTTCAAAAATGTATGATTCGAAGATCTCGAAAAGCTCGAGGTTTCAACGAAGAAAAGTGACTGCAGCTAATATTGTCTTTAGAAAAACCATTTGTAAATGGTACAAAATATTGCAAGACACTGTGAAAGGCAACCTGTTCTCTTCGCCGTTTTTGCTACACTTATTCCACTGATGGAACATAATCACTGACACACATACTTTTTTTTTCTTTTTGTAGATGGATTCGAAATTCATTCTTTCCGTTTATTCATTTCCCATGTATTCTGACCACAGATTCAACTTATTACTTATTTGCTGTAGAGCACTGTCGGTAAATAAATGCTTCGAGTGGATGAATTAAGAGGCACTTAGGAGGAGGATGCTTATCTCGTTACCTCACCCAAGATACACTTGCACACACACATATACGTATACTTATATATATATATATTTATTTCTCCTTAATTTATCTTAAATAATATTTATTTAACCCTTTAGCTGTGAAACTTAATTTCGTGGTTATTCCAGTAATGATGTGAATTATCTATCAAAATATAGAACTGGTATTTGCTGTAAGTCACGTTTCCTCAATAAACTCGACATGGCTCGACATGAATTAGATAAGGCTAATGTAATTTTGAGTGGAAATGTCTGATTTCTGCAGTAAAAGGGTTAATCAGTTAATCATGGTTATTTATTTTTTTAATATCTGCTTACTCCTCTTTCTACACACCTTCCATAATCTTTGCTTAACTGTTTCCTCTTTCTTCCACAGTGTACATTATCTGCTATAATTATGGTAGCTTTACGAACCATGCTGCTCCAAGTTCTCGAACTGAAACGGTTATGGAGGTTGTCCAAGTATGATTTTGTTAGTATTACTTTTTGTATCTTTTGTTGAATAAAACCATAAGTCATTTCTAAATTTATTTGTGTCTAGGGAGAATCGTTGGCTGTTAAACATCAACGTATTTATCTGATGTCAGCTTTCTACACAGTCGACTTCACCTGTGGTTCGATTCTCTTACAGTTGGCTTCATTCGTTCTTGATTGGTTTCAAACCTAATTAGCTTCAAGCTTGATTAGCTTATCCCGCTGTAGACTTCCCCTGTTATTTCATTAAATCGTGCTGGGTTTTATCCGTGGGGAACTTCACTTGTTTGCTTACGGCTTCCTCAGTATTTAGCTCCACCTGCTGGTCAGTTTTACTCGCAGAGGCTTCATACACAGTTAGTTCTCCATTTACCTGATTTCCTCGAACTCAGCTTCATTCGCTAAAGCATTCAGCGTTTTCGACTTCATCCGTAACATAATCCAAATATTGATCATTCTTAGCTTCGCGAAGACTTTATATCTAGTTAGCTTCAGTAGAGACCAGATTCCACACAGTTGTTTTTTCTCACACGACATCTGCTTTACCAGCAGCCAGTTACATTTGTGAGTGGTTGCGTCAGTGGCACTTCTGGGGTAAATAGAATTAGTACCAGTCATGTAGTGGGGAGGTCATTCCTTCTTGCTAAAACATGTAGTCCGGTGCTTATGTTATAAATCATTATGTGAGACTAACAAATCCAGACACATAACCCAATACTAATAATGACATTAATAATAGTTTCAAATTCTGGCGATTCCGGGAAGAGGTTAAATTCATTATATCGACTCCAGTATGCAACTGGTACTTAATTTATCCATCCTGAAAGGCAAAGTCGACCTCGGCGGAATTTGAATTCGGAACGTAAAGACAGACGAAATGCCGCTAAGCATTTTGTCCGTCGTGCTAGCGCTTCTGCCAGCTCGCCGACCTACAGGGTCAGTAATATTGCGAAGCACTTCGTATCACAATTGCAATACAGAATTTCAATAAGACGTAACTTGAATGTTTAGACATTTCATTTTTTTTTTTTTATTAGTCAATCTGGCTGATAACCTTTCTATCCGTGGTCATTCTACACGTGGACTTTGGTCTTGGAATCGGCATCGTTTTTTCAGTCTTTACAGTTGTTATACGGACTCAGAGGTGAGTATGAATAACCGAATGAATAAATAGATTTATTTCCTAGAGAAATTAAGTTTATTCTTTCGCGTAATATTTTAAATCTAATATGTTTTGCCTTTGGCACCTTGATAAAGTTTATACATGATTATTATTGCTTGTTGGTTTGCCCCTCATCATCCGTTGACCAAACAGAGCTACGCTCGAAAGAATTTTAGGCATAACCATTCCGCCTTTTTATATATCAGCGAGTGCATTGTCTTCTGTCCTCCTGATATAGATGTGACGTTGTTCTCGTATTTGCTGTTGTTCGTTTTGTTTAACTTCCTGACTCTTAGTTCCAATATCTCCAAAGCGACGCCAAGATTCACAATGGTCACCACCACACACATTATCTGTTTAGAAGTAGGTGGACTCAGCAATTGAACTTATAAGTGCGTTGACTACAACCATAACAGAGTGCTGGCAACAAGAATCGAACCTTTGTCCTCTCACCTAGTTGCTCAGTACCCATTCAATTTCTCTCTCCTTAAGCTCCAATATCCTGTTTGTTATATATTTCAAAGCGAACGCAGCCACAAATCTCTCTTTCTCTTTTAGTTTTGCATTTCTTAATTAATTTTCATTCTTGTCTATTATGTTTTTCTCTGTATTAGTTTAAAGCTCTCTCCATCTCGCTCTTTTCCTCAATAAATTCCTCTTTCTCCCATACATCAGAACCAATTTGAAGTTAATCGGTAAAATTGATGAAAGTGAAGTATTCCGGCCAGAGAGTGAATATCAAATTGTAAGTTTGACCAAATATTTCTTTCCTATAATTCATCCAATTGCATAAAAACAAAACTACATGTAATAATTTAGGGAATTTACAAGGGGGTAGCCGTGGGTCAAGGAATCGGGTGAGTAGAGGATTAAATATTATACCCTAGAATAATATCAGTTTCAAATTCTGGGGACAAGGCCAGCAATTTTGGCGGAAGGGAATCAAAGATGACATAAAATTGAACCGTTGCCAAGTGGAGAAACTATTGTATGAACTCCTTGCTTCACCAAATGTTGTCCCCAATTAAAGAAACTATACGTGAAATTCATACGTAGCGTATACACTAATTGAAACTAATTAACGAAGTGCGTTTCGTTCCTCTTTTTCAGTCAAAACAATATTCGGGAATAAAGATTCTCTATTATAATGCTTCGATTTACTTCGCCAATGCCGAGATCTTTGTCAAGCAGGTGCAGGAAACATCAGGAATAAACCCAGAGAAAGTTCTAAAGAGACTTAAGAAGGAAAGAAAATCGGTAAGTTTTATAACCGCAACACTATACACAGTCGCGCACGCACATACACACACACACACGCACACACACACACACACACACACAAACACGCACACACACATTGATAAATCATAAAACTGATTTTTTTTAGTTAATTCGAACGACGAATTACGTTCTTTAAAATATTTGCTTTTACCTCTGTTTTGCTTGGTGACTTGCTTGTTAATATTTCATAATTTCATATTTGTTTTCAAATTTTCAGCTTCTTGGAAAAGAAGAGAATAACAAATCAAACAATCAGATGGATATTGAAAAAAGAAACGAACATAATTTAAATGTTAACATTCCGATAAATTATATAATTGTTGATGTCAGCGGCGTGAACTTTGTTGACACGGTTGGAGTAAAAATTCTGAAAACGGTAATTGTCTTCCTATATTGTATCTTCTTATCATTGATTGATTGATTGTTGTTGTTTATTCCGTGACGGCTGTACGTGAACAAGGGAACGCTGGACTATGTTATGTAGTGTTTTTGCCCTTATGCGGCTGTAACGTTTTATTTGAGGGTGCCTAGGTTGCTGTTTCTAGCAAGTTAAGCAACTCTGTAGAGCATTCTGATTGTGGCTTCCTCTCGTAGCTTCTTCTTTGTTTTGTTTCCACATTGTTCTCTGTCTTCAGCGTGGTTAGAACCTGAAAATCGAAACCAGTAGAAACGAACAAAAACAACAAGCGGTACCTTAATATTTTGAATGCTTTGAGTTTGTTTCGGTTGAGCATTGTCCAGTTCACCATTATACTTTCTTCAAAGAAAGATTAGGGTCCTACACTGTAAGTAATATACAGATCAATAATATCACTCGAGACAAAGGCGGCGAACTGGCAAAAACGTTAGCACACCGGGCGAAATACCCGGGGTCGATATAACCGACTTAATCTGTTTGTCTGTCCTTGTTTGTCCCCTCTGTGTGTAGCCCCTTGTAGGTAGTAAAGAAATAAGAAACGTTAGCTAGACGGGCGAAATGCTTAGCGGTATTTCGTCTATCTTTACGTTCTGAGTTCAAATTTCGCCGAAGTTGACTTTGCCTTTCATCCTTTCGGAGTCGATAAATTAAGTACCAGTTGCGTACTGAGGTCGTTCTAATCGACTGGCCCCCACCCCTAAAATTTCGGGCATTGTGCCTTGAGTAGAAAAGAATATTACAGCAAAAAGGTAAATGTCAAAAAGTTGGACAATCTTAAAAAGACAAATAATCCAAAAATCTTTGACTTACAATCGGAACACTCTTATTTATTTTGTTTTCTTTTCTCGAAATTTTCAGCTTTGTGCAGATTATGACAAAATAGATGTAAAAGTGTTATTTGCTGGAGTTAGAGGTAAGTAATGCAAATATGACTGTATCAGAGAAAATGCTAAACGTTATCTCATGTAATCTCTCTCTGTCTCATATATATATATGTATATATATATATATATATATATATATATATATATATATATATATATATATATATATATATATATATATATATATATATATATATATATATCAATGGAGTTAAACGCAGGTGTTAAAAAGTTCCGTGAAGCGGTTAGTAAGAACTTTCCAAAAAAATTCTAGATATTATTCGATTAAAAATTCTTGTTTTAACAAGATTCTTCTACCTACAGAAAAGAGACAAATATATAACTGTTAAAGTTTTGATTATGGTATGCAATAATCCTTCGACTATTGCGGCTGTTACGCTCCAAAACCTCCTGCGAGAGGTGAAAATCCGCGAAGTAGAAACAGTAGTGTATATCTTTTAAAGTTATTTTTCTAATTTGTATTTATTTTATTATAAATGCAAAACAAGACCACGGAAAAATCAACGTAAGCTTAAATAATAAACTGCGATAGGTGACCCGCGATATGGCGAGGGATTACTGTACATAGAATACTAAATGATTCTATAGACTCAGCACAAGTTTGAGCAAATCTGCCGTTTAGAAACCATAGCAATATAGAAACATTTGGATATAGAAAATGTTGAGTTGAATAAACTTTAAAAAAAATTTGTTTACCTTGTCCAATAAAAATTGAGATATTTTATGTCGGAATATAAAAAGAAATCATTGCAAAACAGAGGAGTTAATCCCCTCCAAAAACCCATCCCAATAAATATTCACTGAGAACATTGAGTGTTGTGACAAGGCACTGTCGCCGTGATTTATAACTGAATGGCTTTTTCTCCCACTCTTGTTTCATTATTTTTTTACCCTCAGACTGAAACACTTCTGCCATCGATCTCAGCATCGATTCAACTCCATAATACTTTCACTCTGTCCTTTTCCTCTCAGATTGTGATCATGTTTTCATTTTTATTCTTTCTTTCATTTTCGCTTTCGAATTTTATCCCTTGTATTTCAACTCTCAAAATTATTGCTTTACAGAAGCTTTTTCTTTTGAATTTTTGCATGGAACATTTTCAGAAAAAAAAAAAAAAGGAAATTTTAAAATAACATTTTTTTCATATTCCCCAGATTTTCTGTGATTATTTCAGAATCGTTATTCTGTAAATAGCTCCGCAGTTTACGTCATTGACACGGTTGTCGTTGTTCTTCAGCAATGATATTTATGGCTTCTCCAGCTAAAAAGAATTAGTGACGACCGATTTCTGTGACTTCAACTTGATCTCAAAGATTCTATTTCAGTCTCCTCTCTTTCTCTTTCTCTCTCTCCCCCATATCTCTCTCTTTCTATACCTAATATGCATATGTATATGGTGATGATGATGATGATGATGATGATGATGATGATGATGATGATGATTGTTGATGATGATTTATTTATCTTGTTATCAGTTGATAGCCGTCTCACACCCAGCCTGACTGTTTTGGTTTACTTTCATGCTTGCAATGCCAATGACTTTTCAGGCCAGACATCCATCGCCATAGGACTTTATAAAATTCAAAACGGATCAAGGAACGAAATGAGAGTGAGACATCTGTACGTTATTGGATTTAAGGGACAAAATATTGTACAACAGTTTTGCCACTTTCTCGCTCGCTGTCGTAGGTTCCAGTGATAAGTTTTGCAAGATGGCGGCTCCTATTCTGAATGCAAGTTTTATGTCAGGGCTTTCTTTCTCCTCCAAGTGCTGCCTTCCCTACGGCTTTGCTCTTCTTCTTCTTCTTCTTCTTCTTCTTCTGCTCCCCCTCCTCCTCCCCCTCCTCCTCCTCCTCCTCCTCCTCCTCCTCCTCCTTCTTCTTCTTCTTCTTCTTCTTCTTCTTCTTCTTCTTCTTCTCCTCCTCCTCCTCCTCCTCCTCCTCCTCCTCCTTCTTCTTCTTCTTCTTCTTATCATCATCATTGTCGTCGTCGTCGTCGTCCGAAGATCCTTTCTTCTTTGTATGCTGACGCGTCGTCAGATTTTTTTTTTGCTTTGATTAAAACATCAAAGACTCTCAGTAAATGTTAGAATTTGTCCAAGTTATCTTTTAATTCAATTTCCTCCACAGCCATTGGCTGACATGTGACCTTCACTATTCTCGATTTTCCTTTTTATCTTCTTATTTTCTCAGATCCTGTTTACACCATGTTAGAATTGACTGACTTTGTATCAGACTACGGAGATCGTTTGTATATGACCATCTTAGATGCTATTCGAGGAATCGACATTCCTATTTCTACTTACAACAGTGAGGTAAGTTTAAGAACCAGGAAATTACTGAGAATATTAGACAGTTACAAGATCTTATAGTTTAAGTAATGCGAAGCAGTACCTTGTAGCGTTAATGTTTCTGTCTTCCTAACGACATTAGCCTTAAATAGGATAACGAAATGG
>NC_142940.1:64576884-64654384 GCF_046866305.1 Octopus bimaculoides
AAATACTGATTATAGTTTTGTGTAGGAATAGAAATCAGGTAATAGTATTTATCTTTAAAAAATGCCATTTATAGAAGTCAGATCCAATGAGAGCGGAGGCGAGAAAAAGTTACGAAGACTATATGTTTATTTATGTATTCCACATTTACGAAAAAATAAAAGGCAGGTTTATAATGCTTATATTGGCAACTTAAGGCATGTTTGCAGTTCTTCTGACTATTATTAATATTGACTCTAAATCTCGTTCAGCTAATTAACGTATCTCATTTTTTTTTTCATTTCATTAGGAAACAATGGTTTGTCAATAAAATTTGGATCAAATAGAGGGAGACCAATAACAGTGATGATGACGATGTTGATGATGATGATGATGATGTTGACCATGGTGATGATAGTAGTGAAGGGTGTGATGACGGTGGTGTTGGTGGTGGATCCCTTCTTAATCTCTTCTCTGCTGCACCGCATCCTCGCTGCGTCTCATCAATTGATTGACAAGAAAGACAGAAAGGAAATTTTCATCTTTAAAAGTTTTCAATTCTAACATTTATGATTATCCGGATATTTGCAAATACACATGGGCATGTACAAACACCTTCACACATAAATTTTATATATATATATATATTTCATTTTATATATATTTTTATATATACATATATATATTTATATACATGTATATAACATATATCATATTATTTTAATATAATATTATATGTATATATATATATATAGGCGTATACATATATAAATATATATATTTGTTTGATATATATCCACACATCTATGTGTATCTGTGTATGTCTATGCTTATGTTAACGGTTTAAAAACTGTGTTTAACTTTATGCTCCATAACGTAGCGGTTTGACAAATAGATGACGATAAATTAAGAACCAGACTTAAAAAATGTACTGGAATCGATATTATCGACGAAGCAATTGAATATAACTAGCATGACCATAGTCTCTGGGCTGAAGCCACTAAAAGAATACATCCACACACACATACACACACACGTCAAATTTGATATGTATATATATATATATATATATATATATATATATATATATATATATATATATATATATTGAAAAGAAGTGGTATAACTTGTAAATATATGGTATGAGACAATGGTGTGGGAGAGAGGTTGTATGCTTCAGTTTTCTCAGTAACTTGGTGTGAGGAAGTTGCACCAATTCAACAAAACTAGCGATTTAGAAATTTAAGAAACACCGGTGTTTATGAAGGTAATATACAAATTATACCTACGTGGATGTATACAAGTTTGTGCATGCATAGCTTATACGCAAACACACACATACATACATACATGCATACATACATGCATACATACATACATACATACATACATACATACATACATCATACATTAAAAAAAATGTGACTGTTTTCGAAGTTATTGCCAAATGATTCTTTTTAAATTGTGGTTAAAGTATAAGATATGTGATATATAAACGTGATAGGTATGTTGCAGGTGAGAATAGTTCTAATAAGAGAAAAATAATAATATAAAGCCTACAGGTACGACCAAAATGGGGTTGTGTTCAACTGATGATTAATGAAAGGTGAGACAATGAAACTCGTAGATTGGAAAGTAAGGGGAAGTATTGGAGTGCTTATGAGGAGAATACGATCTACATGTGACTGAAATTATTCTGAAAGTAAAGCCCATAAAATCTGAAAATAGATATTTTCGTCCACAACATATATTGATAGGAAATAGAAAGAGAAAGTGGTTTTACAAAGTTCAATTTTACCATAATGATTTTAATTTTATGTAAAACGTCATGTACTGTCAATAAGTTAGCTTTTTAAAAGGATATCATAAGAAATTGGTATTGTGATTAACAACTTAATTTTAATTAACTGCAGTATGAAATAGAAATTTACGCGTGTAAATCTAAATATAAAGCAGAAGATTTGGAAAAGATAATTTGAATTTTCGAATAGAGAATCCTTATAGTCGGTGTTATTGGATTTTGTTATTTAAGTTTATCGTTCATTCTACTCTACCCATTACGACAACATTTCCTTAAATTGATTTTCATCATCCATAATATATATATATATATATATCACAAACATCTATTATTTTTCCGCGAGTACGCGTGCGCACACACTCATATTTGTCCATACACGTATACATATACATATACATACACACACACACACACACACACACACACACATATATATATATATATATATATATATATATATATATATATATATATATATATATATATATATATATAGTCCTGTATATAATATATATATAGGTCTATTTTCTCGGCATGCTAAATCCTAGTTTTGACTTCCGGTACGTTATAATGTGATAGAACATTAAATCATGTACAGTCCCCTAAATTTGTGAATTAGGGGACGTGATTTGTTCATAGCCATGGACCAAAACGGAGAGAAATTACTCTATTTTTTATTGTTGTTACCATTTATATCATTATTATTATTATTATTATTATTATTATTAACCACATTGTTATCACTTTTGTTTTTTCCATTTGCTTTTTGTTTTTTACTGCTATTGTTGATATTTGTTACTCATTGCTGATGGGGTTTTAAATTTTAATTCATATTGTAAACACAAACAAACGCAGATATGTAGCTGCACCCACCACCACCGCCAACAACAACAAACATACGTGCACACACACCGAGTCCTAGAGATGGATTTGTTTGCCAAATAATCTGATCTGAGACCTTGAATTAAATCTAAAATAATTACATAGCGAAAAATTAACTTTAATATTCTAAGGCAGCCAAAAGTTGATTAGTTTTAAACAGAACTGTCTATTACGTAGTGTGTAAGAGTTTCCTCGAACTTCTGCGACTTGCACTGTAATTATATTAGGGATTAAGTCACACAAGTGCGATGAAACGTTTTTGCACTTCATAATAGACAGTACTATTAAACAAAGGGTTAGCAGTTGCATGGCCATTTAGATTCATGTATATATGCGTTGATACATGTGTGGTTGCATGTGCACGTTTATGCACACACACATATACATGATATGTTTTACACAGACACAGACACACACACACACATATAACATTCTATATATATATATATATATATAGTATGTATGTAGCGTTTTATAAGAACTTAGTACACATATGCTTCTGATCAAAGCGTTAGGCGAGTACAAAGAGTAATATAAAATTAATGCGATGGCCAAGGGACGAGAATTAAGTAATCAACTTCGTTAGCCTATTGCTGGGTTTGTTATAAGAAACAGCGCACTCAGAGGGGAACGCTGCACAAGCTTGTCATTCCATTAATTTCGTATATGGAGAGAGAGAGAGAGAGAGAGAGAGAGAGAGAGAGAGAGAGAGAGAGAGAGAGAGAGAGAGAGAGAGAGAGAGAGAGAGAGAGAGAAAGAGGGAGGGACAGAGAGAGAAGGGGAAGAGGGAGATGAAAATAGAGATAAAACGAGGAGAGAGAGAGAGAGAGAGAGAGAGAGAGAGAGAGAGAGAGAGAGAGAGAGAGAGAGAGAGCTTCAAATGCTTTAGTTCGTCACCGAAAAATAAACGTGAGTATGAAATATATGTCTTCGAATGTATTTCAAATGAAAACTGGATCCTTTTATTGTGATTCGAGTTTTACGCTGCTGTAATTTTCGAGCAATATATTTGCTTTATAGAAATTTTATATATGTGTTATATGCATGACTGTAGGGTCGCTCTTGTATGTAATTCTTATTCTCATTACATTTCTAATATTATTTGATATATTTTTTTATGTTTGTTCTTAATGCCGTCTATGGCTTTTGTTACTATTGGTTTGCTCCCGATGTTAGTTGGTTCAATTTTGGGGGCGACGGCTATGGTTTTCGTCGCATCATTTGGTAATTCGTTGCTCTATGATGGAGTGGATTTTGTTGTTGTTTATCATGTTCTTAGATTTGATTTTGATGTGGTTTAGATATTTTTGTTATTCCTGTTTTTATTTTGTTTTAATGTTTGGTTTGTTTGTTTTACATGTAAAATATGGAAAAAAATGCTTATCCATTTCAACTATAAGATTCGAAACCCACAAATCGGGACTACCAAAACCATGATCTATAGCAGAACAAAAAAACTGCTTTTGCAAATAATTTGCAAAGCACCTGTGAAATGATTTCTATCTCCAGTAACTAGCGTACCACAACAACCAAATAAATAAACAAATAAAAGGAAAAATACATCATAAAATACTTATTTTAAGCGAAAAGGAAACTAATAAACACGATATAAAACGATCGAATTGAAAGTAGAGAAACCAGTTAGGAGAACCAGAACAAAGTCAAAATTGCATTCCAGATATAAAAGAAGTTCTGACAATAAAAGTACGCAATACAGTTCAAGCAAAGAATTAGTAACTCAACGAAAACCATAGCTAAGGCTCTAAAAACCAACGAAAGAAGATCGGAAACCAAAGAAAATGATAGTTATAAACTGCCTCTCCTCAACCAGTACAAAAACAATAAAGAAATATTAGAAAATAACTGACGAGGGCAATAATCGCACAGTAAAGATAACCACCAGGTCCGATATCTATAAAATGGGACACGGTCAGAGGGAGAGACAGTTGTCACATAAATATCGCAATGGCATGAGACTTGAGTCGCGAGGAAAAGTGATTTAGTCCTTCCTCAATTGTATTTTCGTCGACCAGTAAATCTTGCTTCGTCGATCTGAATGGTGTTATCGTTTATTCTAACCATCTTCCCTCGTCGTTCATGATAAACTATGGCTCCACACACCTCGCGGCACGTATATAAATTTGTGTGTGTGTGTGTGGGGGGGGGGCGTACTTGTCTACTGCTTTGTGTGATTGATCAGGCTCGCACAAAAACAAACATCTGCCTCCGCACACATTCATGTCGAGGCACTAAACACATGTATACACAAAAGTAACATAGATTTACACATCCATCCAACCATGCATACATACACACAGAAACATGTACATGTTTATATAGATAAGTGTACATACACACATACACACACACACACACACACACACATAATAAGTATATTAAATATATATGTATAGTTATATTTTTTACGGAAACTGTATTTTCAGAGTTCATATATTGAAAGTATTTGTTGGAAGGTTACAGAGCGATCAATGGCGACCGACCAACTGATAGGGCACTTAAATGGCAATCCATTTTTAGTCTTTCTCACATTCCTGAAAAAGGGGTTTAAACATTGTATTATTGAATTGAACATTAAGAGAGTTATATTTCGGAGATAAAACCTTCAGTAAAGAAGGTAAAGCCATATTTACGAGTTGCATCTATAATTGAAAATTAAATGTCTGAATCTCGGGATACTCCACAAAGTATGTTGGTATGTAGAAATATATGTACATTATATATATATATATATATATATATATATATATATATATATATATATATATATATATATATATATATATATATATATATATATATACGTGCATATTCTTGGGAAAACCTACTAAATTTTTCTTTCAGAAAAACAGTAGGCTAACAGACCAACACAATCGTCTTGTGTGTCATTAATGAACCCTTTGAAGAAATCATTTTTTTTTGGTAATTTTCCTACATTTAAGAGGATGCAATCAATTTGAGATGAAAAAATGAAAGTAAGAAAAGATATGGGTATCAATATTTAAAATTCTGTTTAATAAAATATCTGGCATTCAATAGCAAATAAAGTATATATATTCTTGGAGAAAGCTGTCATGTGTTATTTCTTGTAAAAAGAAAATTGTGAACTGATAGATTAACGCTGTCTTATTACTGTTAATGATGATCAAGTAATTAAGTTAGTTCATTGTTAGATCAAATCTTCAGAGGTCAAGGAGAACCGAGTCATTTGAGTGAAAGAGAATGGATGTGGTCAGCTCAAAATTTTGATAGAAAGTGGTTTTAATGGGATTAATGCTAATCTCGTGGAATTAAAGCCGAGGCATTTTCTATAACACTGACAAAAATATCAGAGAAGTGATTTAATGAAGGTCAGTTTAGTATCATAGAGAAAAGGTGATTAGCATATCACTGAGTGAAAGAGGTCGAAGTTCAGCATATTTGGTTTATTGTTATGTTAAGACTTCTGTAATGAATGACGCGTGTGGTAAAATAATTGTCGGGTCACTTTATAAAGGCACATGAAAGAAGGCAAAGTGGACTTCGACGGAATTTGAACTCGGAGCGTAAAGACAAAATGCTGCTCTACAAGTCAGTAATATTGGGGCAATGCAAAAGTTTCGTAGCTCTGTGCACCTTGTACATTCTCAACTGACAATACTTCCGCAGAGAGTCAGTGAATGCCTGATAACATTTCAGATGCCTCATCTAGGTCTTTTCTGTCAAAGAGGCAAACTGTGGAAAAGCGTGTTTTACAAGGGACAGACATTTTCCTCTTTGGCAAAGCCCTCTCCTCCGCAAGAACCCGAGAAGCAAACGCTCCTGTCTGGTCAGACGGATACTAGTACAAAGCACGACCGTCAGGCGGTGTGGGTGTTCATCACATGGGTTCGACCTTTCGGGGATAGATTTCACTCAGTCCATCTTTGGTTGAAGCTTCCCCACCTCGCTTGTAATCCAGTCCCAGTTCCTGTCTACCTGGGTAGCGAGACAGAACTTAAATCGAGTAGTGTTACTGGTCCATCAGTCTAGCAATCTACTGCGCCGTTCGACAGCTTTGAATTATGAGCAGAAGTAGTGGAGAAGCATCATAGCCATGTGTTGAAAGGAATTCTTTGGGGTTTGGATAATTCCCCTTTGGAAACACAGGTGTTTCGTTCATCATCCTTAAACAACCGTCATCCAGGGATCTTTTGAGCGGGATGGGCTACTCGACCTGGAGAAAATACAGGTCGAGTATGACCAGCAAGGTCATACATCGTTTATCCTGATATGAGATCACCGAGTCGCGTACGTATGATTGTGATGCGTGTGCCTGGTATGCCGTGTGCCTGGTGTAATTCCAAGTGTCCCAATAACAACTGGTAACATCGATGCTTTGAGGAACCAGTCTTCTGATTCCAAGACTCCAATTCCTTATTTGTTTCATTTCTATAACGCTTTTAGAGTTGTGCCTTTCCCAGAGCTGAGATTGCAACGTCCATCAAAAGACATTTTTTCAACATGACGAATTTCACAATGTTATTATTCACAACTGAAATGGTTAGACTTGTTTTCGAATCGCCTTTCCTCACTCTTGAAATGAATTTTAGGATTTACTTTCATACAGAACTTGCCATTCTACTATTTGTAAAACTTACAGAAGTTTGTTAACAAAGGTTGGTTAGTAACATTTTTTCCACACAGTGAACCATTTCTGATTGAACAGGATTGCTTTGGTATGTGAAGAAACATGAGCACCATTTCTCGAAAGAATATTATCGAAGAAAACCAAGGAGTTCTTACGCCAAAAAATAAGTAAAATAAAAACAAATTTTAGAATTGGTACCTTATAATAAAAGTTCTTTGAAATGAACCATTCATGGAAAGAACAAACGTGTGAAAGCATTTCGTCCATAAGAAAGAAACAAGCCTGCCAGATTCTATAAGCTGGAAGTGCCAGAAAAGGTAACGTAGCTTTGTTTCAAAGCCACAATGTGTTCTTTGTTCTTTTCAAGGAACAATTGATAGATGGCGATAACATATTGAGTGAAGTCGCCTTCATTGGGGCGAAAGGCGTACGAATCCGCTTCAAAATAGATAAGAAAGCGATAATCCCAATGAACAGTATACGGTTTATAAACAGAGAGAAAGAGAGAGAGAGAGAAAGAGAAAGAGAGAGGGAGAGAGAGAGAGACAGAGGAGGAAAGAACGACCTTTAAAATAGAGGTAGAATACCAGAGTTGCTTCCCTTACATGATGACAACCTAAAAAAACTAGTTCAACTGTTTCGTATGTCACGGGAGGCAACTCTGACATTTTGCTAAATTCAGGTACCATCATGTGGCCGCACGACCTGCTGGATATAGCAGCCATATCACATACATTCTCTGCTATGTTTAAAAAGAAAGTATGAAGCATTAGGTCTAAACTGACAAGTTTCAATGTTCATATTCAGCTTTGGTCGCAGATTTCTTTATTCGAAAGATGTCAGCAGTAACCGTAAAACTAATATCTGTGAATCATGTTTATACGACAATGATATCGTTATAAGTATTTAAAAATACACGGCTGTCGTTATCAAATGATAGCCATTGCTCCAACAAATCAACTATTCCTAAATGATTAGTTCTGATCTACTGCGCTCTGATTTTAAATCGTGTCTGATTTCAATATCACTTAGTTTTGCATCTCATCTTCATGGGGTCGATTACAAAAATTACCATTTTCAGGCAGTGAGTTGATGGATTGCAACAACGTCGGGCCGAATGTCATTTTAGTATTTGTTTTACCTCTTTGTGTTCTGAATTCAAATCCCGCGGTGTCCTTCTTGGGAGATAGATTTTAAGCCATCACTCGTTCGAGTGTTTTTAACAAATTCCACTCGGTTGCATAGATCAGGGACCAGTTTCCAGTTTGACGACACCTTCCTCTTCCAGTTTCGGAGGATCTAAACATATCAGGGTCACGGGCTTCTTTCCCGACAAAAAAATATAGAAAAAAATATTTAGCATTGTGAAATAATTAGCTGATTTACGTGCAAAAGTGTATTTTCTTGGTAAAAACGGAAACTTCAGTATCAATATGTGTACAGATTGTCAAATGTTTTGATTAAGATATCATGTCTCGCAGCGAATACCTTCCTCATATTTTCATATATTGAAATGGTTTTATAGTCTGAAAAAATCTCAGAGCAATACAAAGACAATACCACCCCAGATTCATGTAACTTCATTGCGTCTTTTTTACTTCAGATTTTATTCCGAAACGAATTCTTCCCGTACTCGAAGGAACCTCCTTTATTGACAATCTCCCCCACCGCCCCGCATCTCCCAGGAGACAGCGGAATTTCAATTTCATATCTTGTTAGTTATATCTCTTTCGCTTTTTAAAACTTAGAAGATGGGCAGCTTTGTTAACCTTTTTACGAGTCATATGGGACTGGTCGAAAGAAAGGAATATATTCTCCGAAAATAGCAGAGAATATGAGCAAAAGAGTAGGTCGCTTTAATGGATTATCAAAGTCATCTTAGAGATTCAAGCCAACAAAGAAATTATGGTGCTACTATAGTATGCGGTCTGCCACGGTGTCAAACAGGGTCATCTACCTTATCTTTTAGATATTTCCTGATATTTCAGAGATAAAACACTTCAGATATTTCAGAGATCATATTTTTCAGAATCATAGTTTTAGCATCTAACCATGATCACTGAATGGCCTGAGTGTGTGCTCCACTCACTGGACCCACATAATGTTGTCGATGGTTCACTGGCAGATGGTGATAACTTAAAGAATTTTAAATTAAGCAGGCCACTCATCTGAATGAATTAGTGAACCTTTTTCACATTCTTTTTCAATAATTGGGATCAGACCGTTCCCGACACGCCGTTCCACATAAAAGTATCAACAGTCTGAGCCTTGTTTGAGACCCAAAACCCACGGCCCATCAACTCTACGTCCACGGTTCCTGTTGTTTCGTTCTTCTGCATCACTGTCTTCGAAGAGAGGAACGTTACCACCATTCAGTATTCTTCCTCAATTGTATTTTCGTCGACCAGCAAATCTTGCTTCGTCGATCTGAATGGTGTTATCGTTTATTCTAACCATCTTCCCTCGTCTTTCATGATAAACTATGGCTCCACATACCTCGAGACACGTATTGTACCAGTCAGTTATTGTATTTTTAGATTTTCTTGTTAGAGTCACTAGTGTGGTCTTGGGTATATCCATGACAAAGGAAAATCTGAGTTCTAAAATCTCACTCAGGCTCAGCTTGCAGTTTAATTTGTTGTTAATGGAAAAATTGGTTTCCATTATTAACTGAACGTTTAAGGTAGATAACCCTGGCTATACTGTTTGTCAACGTGGTAGACCACGTACTATACTAGCACCGGACATTCTCTCTCATCCAAGAACGGACATTTTCTCTCAAACATGCTTTGACAGTTTTCGACGAAGAAATTTCCTTAACAGGAAATTGTGAGAGTTGTGGTCAAATGAAGAGCATGGTAGAAAAGTCTGTTTTCTCAAAGTATCTCCGAATACGGGTCGTGGCTCCTAAAATTAAAAAAAGTCACAACAAAAAATAAAACTAGAAATTATTGTCACCTAAGAACGATAATTATAAAAAAATACTGAAAGGCAAAATAAACTGTTTTCATTGAATTTAATAAAAAAAAAATTCTATTTTCCAACATTTTGTTCTGTATAGTAATCCGTTGCTCAGATATTTGGCTATTCGTGTTGGATACACCGTGGGGTTCGACCTGAAACCTGAAATTTCACTGAAGCTTTAAATAATACAGATGTAAGGGAGATAACCATCATAAGAGTTGTTTCATTCAAGGGAAAGAAGTAGAATGAGTTCCAGCTGAGGCGTTGCTTGAAGAATTCATTTGAACGAATCGACTCCAGCACTTATTTTAAAACCTAGTAATTATTCAGTCAGTCACTTTTACCGAACAGCTAAGTTACAGGGACATAAAAAAACTAACACCGGCTGTCAAGCGGTGGTCACACACACACACACACACACGACATTCTTTTTTCAGTGTTTCAGGTGTAGTGGACTACATCTAAATGAAAAAAGCCGTATCCTCAGGGAGTGTAATCGTAGAATGGTCACCGTAAGCTGACTTCAGGCGCCATGCTTACCTCCTCCCTAGCTTTCTTCAGAGAACATACAATTTATAGTTTGGTTGTGATCATTATATTCTGTTCCATTCTTTTCTACTCTAGGAACATGGCCCGAAATTTTGGGGAAGGGGGGGGGCAGGCGATGTGATTGACGCCAGTACGAAACGGGTACTTAATTTATTGACCCGAAAGGATGAAAGACAAAGCCGACCTCCGCGGAGTTTGAACTCAGATACCGCTAAGTATCTCGCCCGACGAGCTAACGTTTCTGCCAGTTCACCACCGTGTTGTAATCATTAGATTAAATTACTAATTATGCTGGGCATATGTCAGCGCAAGAGACTATGTCGGTAGTGGGCTGATAACGATCGAACAGTGGCTGGATAACCAACCGATACACACCTTGGTGCGACGAACTCTCCCGATCTCTTTGCTGTGGTTATCGTCTCAGTTTTTATTATACATTTTTGCAGCTGGTCTCGGCCTGTCCCCCACAGTTGCAGGGGATATTGTGTCGCTGTTGGTTTGTTACCTCATGGTTTCCGATTTAGGAAGAAACCCAGCAATTTTGAAAAGGACGGTTCGCCGATACCATCGACACCAGTTCTTGAGTGATACCTTTTCTTATCGACCGTGGAGTGAATAAAGGAAAAGTTGACCTTGGGAGAATAACAAATCAGAAAGAAAATAGTTAGAATACCGTAAGGCATTTTGTTCTAAAGATAATCGCAGTTCACCAGCCTTATGATGAGGTTGTGTCTTTTAGTCACAAGAGCTGTGAATTCTCGCATGCATTCATTTCAACCCTTCTTATTGACACCTGCATTGTTTTTTTCCAGGTAAACTGAAATCTGACTGTTCAAAGAAGACTTCAACAGTTACTAGTAACAACTTCTCTCAAAAATCGACAAAATTTGGGATTGTGGTGTTATCAAGTCCCTGCAGAAAAAGGATTTAACCCCCCCCCCCCCCAACGACATTCATGCTGACACGGTTGCTACAATAGGGGCCGACGCTCCAGCTTTATCAATGATGCAACAGTGGGAAGCTGAATTTAGGAGGAGGAGGGAGAGTCTTAGAGATGACCCAAGCCCTGAACGTCCTGCAACCGTCACCACGGAGGAAAATACTGATCGTAATCATCACAGGGTGATGGATGACAGGTGATGGACTATAAATCAAATAATCAATGCTATTAGCATGTCCTGTGAGAGAGTTGAGAATATTCTGCACAATGAACTTAGCATGACGAAGGTTTATGCTCGGTGGGGGGGGGGGCATCCATTCTGACTGCTGATCAAAATCGCACCAGGCTGATCATATCCCAGAAAAATCTGACATTGTTTGAGGCAGATCCAGCTGGTTTCCATGAACGTTTCTTAACCCAAGATGAGTATTGAGTTCAACACTTTGAGCCAGAGACAAAGAGACAATCCATGCAGTGGAAACACCCCTTCTCACCTGCTTCGAAGAAAGCCAGGATCGTTTCATCTTCTGAGAAGTTGATGGCTTCATTTTTTTGGGAAGCAAAAGACATTGTGGTTATTGACTATCTTCAAAAGGCTCTCACCATCAACGAAGAGCCCTATATCGACTTCAAGAGGCAGTTACAAAAGGTTATAAAAACCAAACGCACAGGAAAACTCATGAAAAGGCTCTTGTTTCCTCATTTCATCAGAATAATGCTTCCGCACACAAATCCTTGCTTTCAATGGCTGCTGTCTGCGTGACTGTGGCTTTTAACTCTTCCCTACCAATAAAAAGAAAAAAAAAAAACACTTGGTTGGGAACCATTATCGCAATGATGATGGCGTCATGTCTGTTGTTGAAAACACTTTTGATGAATAGGATGAAAGCCTCTTTACCAATGGGATCCAAGCACTTCAACACCAATGGAAAAAGTGTGTGGACTGCAAAGTAGATTATGCTCAAGAAATAAGCTCAGTTGGGCAAATTCCATGAGAGCGTCTTGGTCAGCCAATAAACTTTTTAGCCGACTCTCGTAGGCAGACACTAACAACCAAAGAAAAAAGTAACAAAAAAGACAAAAACATACGCTCACATGTACGCATTCACACTCATATATGAACCCGATTCATCAAGACGACCAATCCTGGCTCTTAGGAGAAAGCAACCATGCTCACACACATACAGTCGTCTTACTAAAAGGCGGACATACAAGCATACACGCACAATTACTGTTCAAAATGTCCCAATTGCTCTCGTACGTATGAAACTCCATTCCTTCAACTTCATTACCGTTTATTCTAATCCCTCAACCGGATTTCGCTCAGCCTAATTCTTACGTCACCATTTGCGCAATCCCATTTCTTCGTTTCCCACACTTTACTTTCGTTCTGTCTGAAAACGAACTCAGGCTGAAAGGTTAAAGACGTTTGCAAGTTGCTTTCTTCGCGAGCGTCAAACTAATAATCACGACTTGTCTTCACTTTGACAATTTTGTTGTTATCATCGTTTTACGCACACACGTACATATACACATATGTATATGTGTGTGTGTAAGTATGTATATATGTATACACACACATATGCATATACGTATGGCTATAGGAATACATGTATATATCGTTAAAAGGTATTAAAATGAAAGTGTTTAATCAGAATATTTATTTCACTTTACAGATAGCTAATAGTTATGACGACAAATCTTTCTTTCTATTTCTATATATTCACACACACACACACACACACACACACACACACACACACAAATATACATCTATATACACTCATATACGCGCATATATACATATAAAAAGAGACACATGTTATATTGAAGACACGACTTCAATATAACATGTCTGAAAGATAATATAAAAATGAATATCGAAACTATTTGACTTGTAATATTATGTGCGTGTGCGTGCGTGCATATGCGTGTATGTATGTGTGTGTGTATGAGTGTGCGTGTGTGTGTGTGTGTGTGTGTGTGTGTGTGTGTGTGTGTGTGTACATACATAGATATGAGCGAGCAAGCACACACACCTGCGTATACGTTTGCAATAGTAATGTATTTTGTAATCAGAAATTATATTCCATCTTATGACGAGTCTCTTGTTAAAAACTTAAGACATGGTTTTTAATATCTTACACGCACCGAGTACACCCCATCACACCCTACCACACGCACATACCCATACATTCACATATGTATAATGATGAACATAACTCTTTATATTCCTGATATTTCCTGATAATGTTCCTGTGCATGCCAGTGTATTAAAAACGTCACTCATATTATTTTGTTTTACTTCACATCAAGTTTAAATTTCACATGACAAGTATTCTCTGAAAATATTTGGCATCTCTAAGTTTTTCTTCTCCACTAATATGGATGCGAAATATAAACTAGTCACGTGGTCATGACGTATTTTTTTCGTTATGGAAATACTTGGGTAATTTGTATAAAAGCGTGTGTACTTCAATGCGTGTAGATTAGTGCGTATACAACAGTGCCAGTACAAAGATGTGTGTAATTTAGGTGGTGTACATTGTACACTTGTCTGTTGTGATATATGTAGATACCGTACAGAAGCCTGTATACATAAATGCATGTACAAAACGCTTATACTCAAGCGTAAATGCTTTAGTGTGTATAATTTTGTTGGTATATAGACAGTTGCCCAAGGTACCACGCAGTGAGACTGAACCAGGAACCCGGAACCATGTGGTTGGGAAACTTCTTACCACACAGCCACGCTTTTGTACTTTAGTTGTATAACAGTGTGTTTACCAAATCTGTGTAGCTTCGACGAGTGTACGATGGCGTGTAGTATGTCTACTTTCCTGTAAGTTAATGAGTGCAAAAATAATCAAAGTTCTGCTTTGATTGTGTTGAGTAATTTACAGTGTAAACATCGGTGAGTGTATAATAGAATGACTTCTTCACTGTTTCTGCATTCCTGCAAACTGGATTGTGTGTGATCGTGTTCAGTGCGCGTACTATAGTGTCTCTACTCCATTGGCTTTATAACTGGATGTGTGTGTGTGTGTGTGTGTGTGGTGTGTGGTGTGTGCGTGCGAGTGTATGGAAATATTCAAACGGGTGTATATAGATCTGGTGAAAGACGTATCTGATGATCTTAACTGTGCTTAATATACAACCATCTCTGTTTTGCTTACCTTCCGTGTTACGTGTATAACTGCGATGTTGATGCTAAGCAATTTTCCACTTACAGTAACATTGCGGTGTCATATTACCCGACAAGTTGCCAGGAGATCAACATGAGTCTTTAAAGAAGGAAACCGATGGAGCCCGAGTTTGACAAGTTTTCCTTTAGTTTGCAATATTCATGGAAAGCAATTAAATTTGTATTTCTTCGGAGACTTGTAATGGAGGTTAGTTAGATATAGCGCTGATATATTGTCACGCAATAATATTTTCCCCCACTTTGCCATAAATCATTACATTTGAATTTAAAATGATCTGGATTCAAGGGTATGTATGTCTCTTTTTATAAACTTTGACTAACGTTATGAAATATTCTTTCGTCGATTTTATATTATTGATGCATTTGATTACACAAGTGAATAATTTTGGGGGTTTTATATTTATTCGTTGGCTCTATTTATTTCATCGCTCTTCTCTCACTGAATAGGTTGTCAAGTATCTATATAGATCTACTAATTCTCTTTAACCATTTACTGCTGCAGAGAACTTGCTGAAAGGTTGTTGTTGTGTAGCCTGCCATATATTCAAGAATTCTGCAGTACTTGAGTGTATAAACTAAAAAATAAATAAACCACCGAAAAACATGTAGTTTTATAAGCGCTATGATTTATCCTAGGGATGCAAAGAAAATATTGTGAGCAAGAGTTGTCATGTTTCAACTAAGGAGAAAGACAGGAGCAAATAAAATTGTTATGTCACAGCCTCCGATTGAAACCGAATCGTAAGATTGGCCTAATGGGCACTTACCCAGGCAACGGGGATCATATCACAGTGCTAAAGCGGAAATCTTCAGCTCGTGCATTTATGAAAGAAAATGTAAGTAGAGCTCTCCAATATTTCCACAAAACAGTGGGCGTGTGAGCATACGTAAGTGCATATGTCCGTATGTACTAGGGGTCAAGAAGGAGAACTCTCACAACCATGTGTGTAAATGCATATGTATGTGTAAAGATGCGTGTGTATATGCATGTGTGTATGTATGTGTATGTATAACCCCCATACATGATAAAATCCCCAAACCATGGTTGATCTGATGAGCGCTTAGCTTTCGCACACTTGGTACAAAAATTAATTGGTAAAACTGCAAGAAACAAAACTGAACGGTAAAAGAGAAAATTATTTACTTATTTACTTGATGATCATTCACCTCGATATCCCAACATTATAAGAGTGCTCTCCATTGCGATGCAGCGTCCATATGATGCTATACGCGCGCACGTGTGTGTGTATGTGTGTGCGTGTGTGTGTGTGCATGCGTGTGCGTATATGCACGTGTATATGTGCGTATGCGTGTGTGTGTAGATATGTGAGTGTGTATGTGTATGAATAAACATATACATACATGTACACCCACATATAATTACCGCTTTATAACACATTCACAACGCTACAGGAAGCAAATGTCGAATGTTTTGAGTCCGATGTATTACTGGTACTTTATTTATCGACCCCTCCAAGAGAAGAAGGGTCGAGTGGAACTCGGGTGAATTTGAGCTTAGGATGCAAAAGTAATATTCTCGGAGATTTTCGCTGACGTTGTACAGTGTCCGTTAGTCTTTCACCTTCATACATGGATATGTAATAACAAAATGTCGAATTTATGGCTATCACGTGCGTGCGCATGTATTCTTAGCTGCGTGAACGGTTTTGCATGTGTGTGTGTGTGTGTGTGTGTGTGTGTGTGTGTGTGTGTGTGAGTGTGTGAGTGTGTGCGCACACACATATATCTAATGCTGATACACCTGTTCACATTTAAAACTTAATATCAAAACCCGCTGCTAATTTACAAGTCTGTTAACGCTGTTTGCTTGAACGCACACACACACACACACACACACACACACACACACACACACACACACTCACACACACACACACACACACACACACACACACACACACACACACACACACACACACACACACACACACGATACTGGTTTTCATTGTATCCCAGAGAATGATGATAATGGCTGGATGGCAAATACTTAATCGATTCCAAACGTTATTTTCTAAAGACTACAGTTTCAGGATAAAAACTCCACACTCTATACCACTTCAGCACAAAAAGAGCAAAATAAAATATGAGGAACATCTATTAAACTTATTGTAAGAATTTAACCTTTATCCTAAATAGCAACAACTCGTTTAGACAATATTCTGTAAACTCTTATTATTATTATCCACGGAATTTATCGAAGCTAGGTTTTATCTTTAAACAACCGATGCTATTGTCATCTAACGTGTTAGAAATATACAACACATGACATTTCTTGCAGTGAAATCGGATTCGACTCCCATAACCTTAGGCAAGAATTTCAGATATTGCATTGTCCGAATGCAGAAAAATCGATCCTGTTCTAAGTTCCCACTTTCTAAATTCCACCCCACTTGAGTTATTTGTCGTTTTAGGATGAGATCGATTTCGATTTTTCCATCGTAATGTTACTGGCTTCTAAAACTAGTAAAGAATACTAATGAAAGACAGGATATACACCTGAAGACATATACACAGCAAGTTTTCTGATCATATTTAGGCTAAAATGAATGGTGGAGAGATGGATAAAGCTGGAGAGATGGAAGTAATAACGTCTCAACTAAAAGGCCAGGTCTTTGTATCCGTTGCGGCCGTTATACTTTGGCCTCCTGAAGCAAGGCGCTGAAACCTTTCAACATCTGTTCGCCAAGCTCCAAATTGGATACGGCACAGGTTTGTAGTTTCCCCGATTTAATCGATTTTTCTTTTGATAATTTACAGCAGAGGGTTCATATCCCGGAGAGACTGCAGTCATCGGAAAGCAGTAAATAAAACTGCAGTATAGAAAAATTCAAAATGGAAACCGAGCTTTCTTGTGCGATATGGCCTCTATTAAGAAGGTGGTGAAGTACATGGTTAGAGGGAGAGCTGGTTAACATTTCTTGCATGTTGTATGACTACATAGAGTTCCACTCGTTGGCCTGTAGTGTTGCATTTGTTGTTTAGCCACAGTTATTGAATTGGCCAATGATCAGATTTTTTCCTGTATGGCCAGTTCACACCACTTTCTAACTTTCTTTTTAAAGATAATAGTATATATTTGAAGGACATTTGGCTGCTATTTTAGCAGATCGAGCGAATAAATAAATTCTCCCTTCACTGACCCTTTGGAATGTTGTTGTTATTAGTGCTGACAGTTTATGGTAATGCAAAAAAGAACTTGATGACAACTGATAAGCTAATAATTAAAGAGAATTAAACGTACTGATTGACCCTGGCGCCTTCGCCGCCTTTACCATCATCGCCTTCTTCGCCACCACCATCTCGTCTGCTATCGACGCCGCCCCACCGCAGTTCTGCAATTCTGCACAAACGCGGTTAATAGATTCCAAATAGAGATAACAATCACATCCGGCTTCATTTAACTCTCGACCAATATGTCGCTTGCTATTTAAGGGTAAATTTGCAAAGGATGGTATCGGAAGTACTGGCACTAACAACATCGCAGTGGTCGGCCTAGATACGAGCTAGTTGTTGATGCCTGTTGTTCATGATGATGATGAGGATGATGATGTTATTGCCGTTGTTGTTGTTGTTATTTACCATCTGGGATGCCATTTTATCTTGTGGTACAAGCCGTAGGGGGTAATATTCTATGTAGGAAGTGGTAAAGTATAAACATACAGAGGATTAGAAATGGCAGAAGAGGACTGGCACAATCGGTAGAGCATCGGGGGGAATACTTCGTTCTGGTTGTTGACATTCCGAGTTCAAATCTTGCTGAAGTTCACTTTGCCTTTCATTGTTCTGGATTCAAGGAAACAAGGTCTCAGGCATTGCACGAGACACGATTTAATCGATTAAACGCTGTCCTACCTGAATTTTGGGTTTCGTGCCTATGTTGTGTAGCAATATAGAAAACATACAAGAATTGGTAGGAAGCGGTGAATTCAAAGAGTCTCTTGGCCGTCGGACAAATTGCTTTGCGACATCAACTTTACAGCTTTTAATGTTCTGATTTCGAATGTGAGGGACGCCAGCTTTGCCTTTTATCGTTTGGAGTCGAGAATTTAAGAAGTAACCAAATCTTGGGAATGCTTCTGATGGACTATTTCCATTCCCTAATTACGTATTAGAAATGTTGGCTAATCAGCTGGTGACCCAATGTTTTAGATAAGGTTTTAGGCGCTTAACAGTGAAGCCATCACCATAGGTCTGTATGTGGGGGTTTTGTCTTCGGGGTTGTCTTACATTGCTGTGTCTGTGTTTGCAATACTTCAATGGGGGATAACATTGGAGTTTTAAATCAAAGCTATGTTAAAAGTTAATATTGACTTCATATTTTGGCACAAGGCCTGCAATTTTGGGGGTAGGAGTCAGTGGGTTGCATCGACTCTAGTACTCAACTGGTATCGACTCCGAAAGGATAAAAGACAGAGTCAACTTCGGCGGAATTTGAACTCAGAACGTAAAGAACTGAAAGAATGTTATCCGGTGCACTAACTGCCAGTTCACGACGATTCTGCCCGTTCACTCCTTATGCTAGAAATTAATATTATTAGAAATATAAGAAAATATTTATTTGATCGCTGATATTGGTAGAAAGGATGGGATCGAGACTTTTTCAGTCTCAAATTGTGCCTCCTTTAATTTTGCTCAGATTGTTTTCAATTTTGGTGTATCGATGCAACTCTGAATTTTGATTATGATCAGCCAATTACTTTTTCTCGTAAATTAAAGAATCTGATGTTATTTGGAATTAAAGTAGGGAATTTTGGGTAATTTTAGCCAATCAACAGACAGTGAGGCATTAACAGCTTGTTACCATGACAACCACACGTTGTGTTGTGTTCACTTCATCCGCATCTTGTGTTGATTCTTCACACCACGAGATTTACTTCACCCGCGTGTTTCGTTTTATGTTTCGTTTTAATAAAAAAATTATACTTATCAATTAGAATTTTATTATAGATATTCTTCGTCGATTGTCTTAATATTTTACATATTTTTCATATATAGCAAAAGTTGTTTGTCATATTCATACAGTTTCTTGGCATTATGAAGGTGAACGGAATATGTGAACTTGGTACACAACCGCACACCTACACTTCAAGCACAGTACTGGCAAAGCATCGGTGACTCCACGACTCAGTATTGCCAAGTTTCAGGGACTCATTGACTCAGCTGGATTTATGATTTTACTAGGTTAATTCTATTCATAAACATTTAAATTAGGAGTATTTCTTAAACTCTTAGCTTCATATGAAGAGACAAAATAAACAGTAAGATGATACATGCTGATTTTATTAGGTATTTCTGTTTATTTAGAAACCTACAATGAACAGGTAATTTCGCAGACGCTAAACTATAAACTTCACAGGGTACAACCTTAAAGCTGACACCGCTCCGCTAAACGCAGAAAATTTCTGTTTCGCTATTGGCTAAAAATACAGTTTTTTTTTTTTCGATTTTTAAACCTCTGTAACTGTTGCCTCCAATTTTTTCTCCACAACAAGCAATAAGACTGGAAAATGATATTATTATAGCCAATTTTCAGATTTTTTACTGTCTTTAAAAAAAAATGCATATTTTGCGAATGAAGCGAGGCGGAGGTGTGGGAGAATCGCTACAGCGCCAATAAAAATGCCTTGCAAAATTTATCCTAGCATTTTATTCTGTGTTCAAATGAACTTCCACGTCAGTTATTCGCTTCACCCTTTTGTGGTCGATAAGTAAAGTGTCAGTCAAGTACTGACGTTGATGATATCAATTCATTCCCTCCCCTCAAAAACTGTTTTCTTTGTGCCTAAACCAGAAACAATTATTATCATTTAGATGCGGAAAGGCGACGAGCTGGCAGAATCGTTAGCATGTCATGCAAAATGCTTAGTAACATTTCGTTTATCTTTACGTTCTGAGTTCAAATTCCACCGAGGTCAGCTTTACCTTTCATCCTCTCGGAGTCGATAAAATAAGTCCCAGTTACGCACTGAGGTCGATGTAATCAACTAAACTTCCTTACCCTGAAATTGCTGGCCATATGCCAAAATTTGAAACCATTATTTGGACTGTGAGCTGGTAGAATCGTTAGCCGGTTGGGTAAATACTTTGCTGTATTTCTTTTGGCACTTTACGGTTTGAGTTCAAATTCCAGCGAGATAAACTTTGCTTTCGAATTTTCGGAGAGACGATAATATAAAGTATTGATCAAGTACAGGCGTTGTTGTAATCGATTAGCCCCTCTCCTCAAAAATACTTGCTTTCTACTTAAACGAGATAGAATGTTAATCTTCAAAATTTGATAATCCTGGTTTTGTTACTTTGTAAGACAAGAAAACTTTTGAAAAGATTGTAAAATAGTAGAATTCGCAGAAAATTTCTGAAAGTAGTTACGACCAATACACTTATGCTGTGAGTGTGAGTAGGAGAATCAGAGAGATGCGAAACAAGTGAAGAACCGATAAGGAGAAAACAATGCAGTACAACTACAGGAAGTAAAAGAAAAAGAAAAAAATGCTGTCGAGAAAAGATTAGAGAAATATAAAGAGGTGAACAGAAAGGGGTTTTAAAAATGGTTATAGAATCGATATGCGATAGAATTGGCTTCAATATTTCATAATGATGAAGTCCACTATCTCGTGTGAATAGAATAAATGGAAAATAGAGGGGCGTGTGCTTTAATCAGCAAATAATTTTTGTTTCTGTTAATTTGAAGAAATCGATCCCGACGGATCGATATTAATAAAGTTGTTAGAAAGTTGAAAGTAAAAATATCGGACGACGTGGATTTGAAAGAACTCAGGTTTGCTACAAAATGTTCACAACATCATTTAGAAATAGGCAAAAATAGTAAACAACACGACGAGAAAGAAAGAAAGAGTGTGAAACAGTGAGAGAGAGAGGAGGGATGGGGGGGTTGTAGATTAGTACTTACCTGGTTAATGCCACATATTTTCATGTCTTTGATGTCTTCGTATGTCTTTACATCGGCTAAAAGTAGCAGAATACTCTCCAGGGTTCCCGTTACAGCAAAGCGTGTCAGAAAAGAGGGTCAGGCAGGGAAACGAGGTTTCATCATTGTCACCCTCAGCCTCACAGACCTACAGACTCCGAGATCCTAAACCTCACGCCGACAACGAAACGCCTACAACGAAACGCCACTGACGAATCGGTAACAGCGACTGATTGAAATCCAGTGTGACCATTTTTAAAGCCAGAGAGGAAATGGTTTGAATAATGGCGTAAAGAGGGCCACGTTTAGGAGAGATTCACGGACGCCGAGGACGAAGATCGTTGAAAGACTTCAATGAAGAAATATTTAGTCCTTGTCTGTTCCTTATCTCAGTCACCGGACTGCGGTCATACTGGGGCACCGCCTTCAGAAGCATTTTAGGCGAACGAATCGACCCCAGTATTTATTTTTTCAACAGTGCGGTACTTATTCTATCAGCTTTGTTTACCGAACCTCTATTTAACGGGGACGTAAACAAACAAGTACCGATTGTCAAACGGTAGTGGGAGACAAACACAACCACGAAAACAAAGAAGCGCGCGCACACACACACACAGAGGCACACCCATACATACATACGCACACACACGGATATACATAAATGAGGCTTCTTTCAGTTTCCCTCCACCAAACCCACTCATGCAGGCACTGGTCGGCCCAAGGCTAGAGTAGAAGACATGTGTGGCCCACATGAGTTTACATTTGTATCGATAAAGATGCTTCTTTAGGACCACGTGATCTGTTTGCCTTTTCCTGTTTTCCACAGATTTGAAGCTGAGGTGGCTGATATCCCTTTCCCGCAGGCGGAAAGTCATTCAGCTGACTGCGTGGCATCGTGGTTTGGTGTTTGCCTGGATTTGCGTCAGCGTATATGCGAGTGATTGTGTATGTGTGTGCGTGTGTGCGAGTGTATGTGTGCGAGTGTGTGTGTGTGTGTGAGAGAGAGAGAGAGAGAGAGAGAATGAGAGAGGAGATAAAAGAGAGAGAAAAAGAGAGAGAAAGTGAGAGAACGAAGTGTAGAAGACAAGAAGTACGAAGACATGTTAAGAGAAAAAAGTGAAAAAGCTGAAAAGCAGTAAATAATCTGAAATTTTTTTAATACTTCATCACATTGTCAAAATAAAATCATCATGATCATCATCATCAACAACAGCAACAGCAATAACAGCAGCAGCAACAACAACAACAAAAGAAAAACGAAAACAGCGGCAACAACAAAAACAACAGCAGCAACAGCAACAACAAAAGGAAAACAACAACGGCAGCAGCAGCAGCAACAACAACACCTCAGCAGCAACAGCAGCAGCAGCAGCAGCGATAACGAAAGCAACAGCAGCAACGACGACAACCTAAATGAACGGGAACAGCTACGAAGTAAAACAGGAACGGCAACAGTGACCGTAACCATAGCAACAATAAGTGCAGAAACAACAACAACAACAACAACAACAACAACAGTAAATATTGCAGCGCGTTGAGCGAATGTCTTCGACTCTGGCCACAGTTGGACCAAATCCTGGTCAGGAAATGTTTTAGACGGACACATTACTTGTTGAAGGACATCAAGCGTTGCCTGGTTGAACACCACCAGGCACTTGGGTCCCTTTAGGAGAGTCGATTCTGTTGTAAACATTTAAGATAGGTTTCCGGTCTTGGTGTGCCGGCCTTCCTTCCTTCCTTCAGAGAGAGAGAGAGAGAGAGAGAGAGAGGGAGAGAGAGAACAAAAAACCGGTTGTAGCTGCTCCACCTCTAAATCGCAAAAGTAACTGTTTCTCAAATTTCGTTCTTTTATGGTTTAGACTGAGGAGGAAATATGGCGTCGATGAGACTTTCTAAGACCGCTGAAGTTGTGGAAGGACGGGAAGAAGTTTATCCCTTAACCGGATGTCTAACCCGGTTGTTTACCATTGAGTGGACTGTACTAAAGGAACGAAAGGGCCAACGTAGGCGTTTATGTCTACCACAAAAGACGTGATCCTGTGCTTTCATCGTCCACCGAAATTAACAGCGTTTCTGGTTACGAAATTCTTATTTGGTCAACATTAAAACTATAAAAGGAGACATTTATGCCTCAAACTACAGCCACGCAGAGGAAATGGATCTCAAAAATCACGTGGTCATGAAGCAAACTTGTTAAGCAAACAGCTATAGTTGTGCCCACATTAAACCATTCCAGATAGAATTGGTAGAGGTGATGCATATACTACACAATATCTCCAAGAAAGATGTCAACAAATATCAATAGAAATTCTCGATACAGCGGCCAAGAGGTGCAGTTGAGATCTGGGATGGCTCAGACTGTTGAGTTAGAAGCCAATTCGGCTGCTATTTCTAGCACTTCGTTAATTCGTTTATCACATATCGTGGCTGATATTGCTTAGACCCAGGTCCTCAGTAAGAAAACATATGATCAAAGGCGTTCCAGCCGTGACCTTTCCAATGTTACTTCCTACCTTGTACCATTAAGCTAACGAACCACTTCGGGTACCTTTCCTGACAGTAACTCTGAGTCTGGTATGGAATTTTGGCAGAAAATAGAAAACGGTTTCTTTTTGACTTCCATTAGTTGTATTTTTATTTTTACAAGACACCATATTGCTATTTAAAAAGAATTCTTAGAAAATAAGAGGAAGAAAAAAAGAAAAAAGAATCGAACCTGGTATTTGACTGGCGCTTTCCGACATCTGAAATAATAAAAAAAAAAACAAAAAAAAAATAATCAAAATTGATCTTGGAGAGATTTGAACTCAGAACGTAAAGATCCAGAATGAAGGCTGCAAGACTTTCCACCTTCTATCAAGACAGTACAGCGCGATTTCAAGGAGATTTTGGCTGTCATTTCCGGCAGGTCGAGTGGCAGCGTAGAAACTGATCTCGTTTGTCCGACACATAGAATATATAATATAACAAGTGATATTGTCCTTTCTTACAAATGTTGGCCTTGTGTTTCAAGTAAGAAAAAGACTGCATAAAAAAGCGTAACACAAAATAAAAACAACTGAACATTCCTTTAACAGTTACAAGAAACACTTAACACGATTATTGAACAAGTGTTACTCTTCACTGCACCAATACCTACATTAGTGAACAGAGCAGAGCAATAAACGGGCCAAGAAATCCATATAGAAACTGAAATACGTTCTCTGGCCGTTCTTTCCATGACACCCCATTACTACAGAACTACACGGCTGATTAAAGGTGCATTTATGAATGATAATGAAAAGTCTATTGAGGCACAAAAGGTAAGAATAAGAACAGAAATCATGAATAAAGAAAAACAGCAACAAATAAGCAAATGAAACTTAAAACAGCTTTCATAAAAGCAACGATGGATGGACGGAATTCATGAGAAAGAAAAAAAAAACACACACGCATACATATATGTGTGTACATGTGTGTGTATGTGCGTGTACGTATATATCTATGCATACATACACATACATACATACATACATACATAAATACATACACACACATATATATATATATATATATATATATATATATATATATATATATATATATATATATATATATACATACACACACACACACACACACTAATCTATCCGAAACGTGTGTAAGTTGATTAAAGAATATATAATTCTCCATTCTTATGTGTTTTTCGATATATATATATATATATATATATATATATATATATACATACATATGTATATATATATATATATATATATACATGCATATATATATACATATACACGGACACATACACACATATATATGTACTACGAAATGATCATGCACACGTGTGTGTGCATGGTTGTGTCTATCTATCTATCTACCTACCTACCTATCTATCTATCTATCTATCTATCTATCTATCTATCTATCTATCTATCTATCTATCTATCTATCTATACACACACGTACATATGCGTACATGTATGTATACATGCATGCTTGTATGAATCTAGATAAATACGTATGTAGGTAGATAGATATGTATGGAGGCAGGTGGGGAGACAGGTAGGTACGAAGGTCGGTTCCACATCATCAGTGACGCACTCTCACCCATTCGCTGATAAGCCATTGAAACACAAACAAGATGGCACAACTCAGCCGGAAAGCTGAAGTTTACAAGGTAAGAAGGTGTGAAAAGAAGTCGAACGATGGAGAAGCTTCATTGGAAGAAGACGAAGAAGTTTGCATTATTATTATCATTATTATTATTATTATTATTATTATTATTATTATTATTATTATTATTAGTAGTAGTAGTAGTAGTAGTAGTAGTAGTAGTAGTTGAAGAAGAAGAAGAAGAAGAAGAAGAAGAAGAAGAAGAAGAAGAAGAAGAAGAAGAAGAAGAAGAAGAAGAAATGGTGAAAGTGATAAAACACAGGGGAAAGAAGGAATGAAATAAGAAGAAAGATAATGGTGAAAGAGTAAAGAGACAACAGTAAGAAAAAGGAAAAAAAAAAAGAAGCAAAGATCAAAGATCAAAGAAAAGGATAAGAATGGAATAAAAAAACAAAGAAAGTCTACGAAAATGGAATGGTAAAAAAAGGGGGAGGGTGGGAGGTAAAATTATTGCGAAAGAAAAACAAAGACGGAAAGAAAGAATGAAGGAAAGGAAAGAAAAAGAAGAGCAAAAAGTTTAAGATAAACTTAGTGTAAGATAAAAAGAAGGAAACAATTTTAAACAAAATACAACAAACGAAACAAAGAAAGAAATGGCGAGAAAGAAAGAAAGAAAGAAAGACGAATGATAAGAAGAAGAAGACGGAGAAACAAACTAGAGAAAAAAAAGAGAGACATGTGATAAAAGAAAGACCAGAAGAAGCAGAAAGAGAAAATGTGGAAGAAGATAAGAATAAGAGAGAAGTGAAAATGGAGGAAAAAGAAAGAGAAAAAAATGGAGAAGAAAAAGACTTGAGAAAGAAGAAATTACTTTTGGGAAAATTGTAGATTAAGAAAAAGAAAGAAAGAAAACGAGAGATGTTAATGATAACAGTTGACCCCTGCGATAAAACCAATTTTTGTCTTGCTCTCTTTTGTATGAAGGAATCTTTCGCGCGCGAATTTGCGTGCATGTGTGTGTGAGTGTGTGTGTGTGTGTGTGTGTGTGTGTGAGTGTGTGTGTGTGTGTGTGTGTGTGTGTGTGTGTGTGATGGGGAATGAATATCGACTGACTGCAAAAATAAAATTAATCAGAACAAAAATGACGATAAGAACAGTTGGTTCTCCGATAAAAGCAGTTGTCGAACGGAGTTTTATCTCTGCCTCTGCTGCTGCTGTGTGTCGGTGTGTGCGCGACTCTCTGCTTGCCTGTGGCTCTCAATCTGTCGACGTGCATCTATGCGTCTGTTGTGTGTTGTGTGTGTGTGTGCATGCGTGTGTGAGTCTGTATCTATGTATCTGTGTATGTGTTTGTGAGTTCTCTATGTATGTATACGTTCGTGTGGATGTATATGCAAGTGTGCATGTATGTATGTATGTATATGTGCATGAGTAGATGTGCATATGTAGATGTGTGTGGTTGCATGTTTATGATTGACTGTTGTGTGTGTGTGTGTGTGTGTGTGTGTGTGTGTGGTG
This sequence comes from Octopus bimaculoides, assembly GCF_046866305.1. Lineage (NCBI taxonomy): Eukaryota > Metazoa > Mollusca > Cephalopoda > Octopoda > Octopodidae > Octopus > Octopus bimaculoides. The sequence goes on from NC_142940.1 coordinate 64,604,398, forward strand.
GCAAGCATACTTTCGCCAGCCGCACTGGAAGCGGAACGGACTCATATTCGTTGCCCCTATCTTGTACCACAATCCCCATGGAACCACATGTGAAAATAACTAAACCTCCATACATAAGAAATCACCTATGCTTTTCCTTCTCACACACACACACGCATACACGTGCGCGCACAATGCACACTTATTGCATCATGCATAGAAAAGCTATCAGCAGGAATTCGTCGGTTGTTAGAAGAGAGAGAGAGAGAGAGAGGGGGGGAGAGAAAGAAAGGGAAAGAGAGAGAGAGAGAGAGAGAGGGGGAGAGAAAGAAAGGGAAAGAGAGAGAGAGAGAGAGAGAGAGAAAGGAAAAGAGAGCGACAGAGAAGGAAAAGAAAAGAGAGAGAGATGTAAAGTAATCTATATTTGTGAAACAATACAAGTTAACTTGGTGTGTCGGTTAAAACCGGTTTCTCGTTTTCGGTCTTCAGGTTCTTTTAAACATCTCATCCCCATCTGGGATTCGAAAAGTGAAAATGCACTTTGATTCCATGCTGTAGATTGAGAAGAGCTGAACACCGAGACTGTGAAATGGTAATCCTAACGATAAGTTAATCCGTATTGCTTCACTCCCTCCGCTTCCATTCACACACTTACTCATGCAATATGTTACTAATTATAACATCTAACTGGTCAGAATGTTACCGTCGGTTTCGTGCCGCCATTACCACGTGAAAATTTTGATGACCTTTCAGACATATTGGCCAGAAATGCATCGTCTCTTTTATGCTGAAAGTACACTGTCTCTAGATTGGTTTGATGGCACTAAAAAGTGAAATGAAAAAATTATTTTTTGTGGGGAAGAAAGAAGTTATCTTCCTCAGATTGGTTTTAGCCATGATTTAACAAAGTGATATTGAAAGAAATGCTGGAGGAGCAATATCCATGCTCCCTTTTTGTTGTCTACTTCACTTAGCTAATTCCAAGAGAGTAGTTTTGATTCTAGTACTTGATTGGTACTTTATTTATCGACCCTGAAGGGAATTAAGGAAAACGTAACCTCGATAGAATTTGATGACAGAGAACAAGAAGAAATATCTGAAGGCATTCTATTCTAAGTTCTGTCGATTAGTCTTGAGACATGCTGTTTAAACAGTACAATATCCATCACCCGTACGTACACATACATGCGAGTTACCGTCGTCTGACGACGAGGATTCAGTTGTGCGATCAACTGAATTACCTACCCCTGAAATAATGTGGTGGTTGCTGGGTATTACACGGACATGCATTCTTAATGTATTTCTCAGCCATACAGAGACAATCTGTTGGACAGGTTTCTGTACAGTTTCAATCAAATCGATGCAATATGAGTTTACCATCCAGTCAGATTGCGCTTACATATGTATGTATGGATGAATGTAGGGATATATATATATATATATATTGGAAATATGAATCATATTTTGAAGAACCCACAAGAATAGGTGCAAGCGCTAATATTTATAAAACATGTGACATATTAATAAAATCTGTAAATGTACACCCATCCAAATATCTGAGGACCTTATTATTTTTTCCAATATATAATTCCTGTACATCACCTCCAAACCTTCTAATATATATATATATATATATATATATATATGCATTTATAGATGAATGGAAGAATGTGTGTATGCATGTATGCATGTATGGATGAACGTATGTATGTATGTATTTTTGTATATATGTATATATGTGTGTATATAATGGTATATATTACAAACAGATGATGTAGAAATTGGTGAATGTAAAAGCGGTACATCGGGTGGATACCAGCTGCGAGGGAAAGAGTATATGGTAGTAGCACATTAAGAACGGTCACGTACAGGAATTCTTTAATGATTCCTGTCTTGCTTGGGTACCAGTTCAAACACAAATAGTTCAATGAATGAAATCGTTCAAAGACTGGTAACTTGTATCATTGGACCGTTCTCCTTTTCGGGTAATTGAAATATAAAGTCAACTTGAGCGAGATTCGATCTCCAAATGGAAAGTCACATAATAAATAGGACAAAGCATTCTGTCCATAGTTTCGTGCGCGTGAGTGCATGTGTGTGAGAGAGAAAGGAAGGGAGGGAGAGAGGGAGACAGATTCTGGCAGAATCAGGTCGGACGAAATGTTTAGAAAGCATTTCGTCCGTCTTTACGTTCTGAGTTCAAATTCTGCCGAGTTCCGCTTTGCCTTTTATCCTTTCGGGGTCGATGAAATAAGTACCCACCCCTCCCTACAAACTTCCTGGCCTCGTGTCTCTTGTAGAAAGAATTAATATTATTATCAAAATTCTAGAATAGTTTAGACCAAGGACATCCCTAGTGGAACCTAATGGTATACAATATTCCAACGAGCCTTTTTTATTTGCAGGGTTCCTCAGATCACATTATGCAATGTGTGCATTTGTTTATAAGAAGTTTGGGAGATTTGGCTGTTATGTTTAGCACGTCGAATAACCACACAGGAGATTCACTGCTGACGCGTAAAGCAGAATGACAAGATGGTTATTTGGCGATGTCGCTGGAAAGATATGATAGTCTTGTGACATAAAACTTAGCATTATGTTCTTAGGAAAAGAGATATTTCAGTGTCGCTGTTGTTGTTCTTCTTCCTGTTGTTGTTGTCGAAGTTTCTTTTCTTTCTTGCATTAATTTTCCTTTATCTTTTATTCATCACTTCCCCATCATAATTTACTATCATCATTGATGACGTAATCGATTTCTTCTTCTTCTTCTTCTTCTTCTTCTTCTTCTTCTTCTTCTTCTTCTTCTTCTTCTTCTTCTTCTTCTTCTTCTTCTTCTTCTTCTTCTTCTTCTCATTCCCCTCGCGTACCTCTTCCCAAGTAAGTAGTAAAAACAACAATAATTTAGATTTACAGTGCTGTAACATTTCGTGACATTCAGTTGAAAAGAGCAATAATAATAATAATAATAATAATAATAATAATAATAATAACAACAACAACAACAACAACAACGACGACAACAACAACAACAGCAACAACAACAGCATTATAGATCTTACAAGTTTAGAGTTTGGAGAAACAATAATGCCAGACCTGGAATGTCAGAGAACTGCTCTTTGAAATGTCTGGAGAAGAGATCATAAAAAAAAAGACAAAAAAATTCGAAGGAACAACAGATTTTCACTGACAGAACTATTAGTAAATCCACAACTGAGAAAGTAAAGACATCAACAATACAACAAACAAATAAAAAGGCAGTCTTACCTGGTCATTTGATTGCTAGAAATATCAGTCAAACCATCTCCTTCCATCCACTTAAATCAAGAATGACTGAGCTAAAATGTTCATAGGCCGACTATGAAGGAGTGATGCTAAAGCTGTGAAATCTTGCATGCATTAATTTCAGCTCTTCTTATTAATAACTGATTATTATTATTATTATTATTATTATTTTTTGGTGGGGAATAGCAAAATATTTTCAAAAGAATAATGGAGAATGAAAACCAGAAATCATAAAAAACTAAGCCAAAAGTGAGGTTATAGATGTAGAACTAAAGTAATGGCAATGAAAACTCTTCTATGGCCAACATCGGGATAAAATGGGCAGAGAAAGAAAAGAGAAAGAAAATTGCCATATTGGTTAAGAAGCACAAGTCCCCAGACTGAGACAGAAGCATTCTTGATAGAATAGGATGAATACATTGCATCAAGAAACCAGCAAAGCATGTAATTAAATAGAATACATTAATTAATTACAGAATATTTTGTGTTGGGATTCGGCAGAAGCAATTAAAGAAATTGTCTCTCGTTGCCAAGTCTTAGCTGAAAAGAACATGTTTACAGCTTAACAGAGATGCATCTTTCATACCCTGGAAGTTATGCAATCATTCTGAAATACCGAGAGAAAAGAAATAATTCCTGTATATAACAGAAAGGGTTTCAAACAATGGCAAAGCGACCATTTTCGGTAAATCCAAACGAAGTAACGAGAAGTACTCGGCCGTTTATTGTTATGAATGGCATCAGGAAGAGAAATGCTTCCTAATCAATATTTGACTCGCAACATCATGTATTCTGTAAGAAATTGAAAAACGATCATAGATTGCATGGTGTATTGTCAACAGAACAGAAAATTTCAAAACTATAGAAAGCAAGGACGAGAAACAAGAATCACAGGGTTGTCCTCGGTGGGGCAGTGAAAGAATGCAAGGAAAAAAAAAGAAGAAATCTACTGAACGACAGTATCATCAACACCAACAATTGTTTCAAATTTTGGTACAAGGTCAGCAATGTTGGGGGGAGGGGTTAGTCGCTTATACCAGAGCTCTACTGGCACTTATTTTATCAACACTGAAAGTAGGAGAGGTAAAGTCGACCTCGGTGGAATTCTATCTCAGAACGTAATTAGTCGGAAGAAATGACGTTAAGCATTTTTGACCGACGTGCTAACGATTCTGTCAGCTCACCATCAGGAATTTCTTTGGTTGGCCAAGATGTTAGGGACATGAAGAAAAGCGAACGATAAAAACAAATTAACAGCAACAACAGTAAAGAACAACGAAAATTACAAAAAGAAGGATTCCACAAAATGGAAAAGAAAAGTGGAGTGTGATTTAGGATTCTTCTTATGAAATCCTGGATTATGCTGACGGAAGCACAAGTGTCTTCTTCTCCCAATACACACAACCAACTCTCACCGTGTTCACACGAAATTTTCCTCGTGGGTAGCAACCTTCATTTCTGTCTTAAGCTTCCTCTTTAAGCTGTATTTGAGAAAGGTGATAAAGGCTTCCTCTGAAGATCTTAACCTCACACACACACACACACACATGCAGAGAGAGAGAGAGAGAGAGAGAGAGAGAGAGAGAGAGAGAGAGAGAGAGAGAGAGAGAGAGAGAGAGAGAGAGAGAGAAAGAGAGAGAGAGAGAGAGAGAGAGAGAAAGAGAGAGGAGAGAGAGAGAGAGAGAGAGAGAGAGAGAGAGAGAGAGAGAGAGAGAGAGAGAGAGAGAGAGAAAGACTACTGTTCTTCTTTCCAAAGCAAGACATTAACTTAAGCTGAACTACAAAGTAAAAGTCGCAACAGAAGGATTGGTGTTAGCTCCATACCAAAATGCTCTTTTGAAAATATAAATAGGATTTTATTCACGAGAGTCATTTTAACTATCATGGGTAGTTGCGTTATGCAAGGAATCGGTATGGTATTGATATGTATTTTAACAAAATAGATAGGAAATAACAGACTGACACCATTAATAGCCACAATAGGCAATCTCTTGGTAGAAATTATTGTAGCAGAAATCCGGGATATTTACTACGGAAATGGCGTTTGCTAAACATTTCTATAGGTGGGGTTATATCATGAAAAACTTTATATATTGGCCATCATTATAGGTTTGCATGATTGCTGAGATTGTGTATATATTTGTTGTGACCGTATATATATATATATATATATATATATATATATATATATATATATATATATATATATATATATATATATATATATATATATATATATATATATATATATATATATATATATATGTATGTATGTATGTATGTATGTATGTATGTATGTATGTATGTATCTATCTATCTATCTATTTATCTACGTCTATCTATCTGTGTGTGTGTATACACACAGGCACACACACACATATGTATGTATGTATATATATATATATATATATATATATATATATATATAGACACACAATTAAGAATGATTATGAATATGCATGTATACTTATGAATGTGTAAGTTGTATTTACCTATATATATATGTGTTCTATATGTGTATATACATATATATAAATAAAAATATACGCATATATATATATATATATATATATATATATATATATATATATATATATATATATATATGTATAGACACATACACACACACACATATATATGTAAGCATATATGTATGTATGCATACAAACATACACATGCATACATAAAATTTATAAGCTTATATAAATATACACTCATGCGGTAAGTTTTGTCTGAAAATGTGTGTGTATGATTGTGTGTGTGTCTTTAATGTAAGCGATTAGTGAAATAATACAAATGAATGATAATATCACCCCTGGTGGTAATTGAGATAGAGTTACTGTGTTTATTGAGAGAGATATGAAAGAACAGGTTCAATTTGTCTCCCAGACCGTTTCGATACAATTGCTAATGGTGACAGCACTGCTAGTTGGCAAGGCAAATAAAATACTGTCTCTCGCTCTCGCATTCAAATCTACACTTGGAAATCTATACAACCGCACACTATCCACACTATGCACACTATGCACACTATGCACACACACACACACACACACACACACACACTCACACACATAGTCTCTCTCTCACTCTTTCTTAATGTACATATGTCCGCTTATCTATCGTGTGTGTGCGTTTGTATGTCTTCATATCAATATATATATATATATATATATATATATATATATATATATGTATGTATGTACACACACACACACACACGCACACACACACACACATATATATATATATATCTTTATATGTATATATATGAACCAGCATCAACACCATAGTGAATCATTATCTTTTCCACCCTCCGTCCGTGTACGTGTGTCTGCATACACAATCCTCCACATAGTTTCCATTCGTCCACCTAGTTTCCTCTTTATCTTTCATCTGTCTCTCGAGATATAAATTGCGAGTTTAGAGGCAACACCCCCCCCCCCCAGTCACACAATTATATATAACAGTTCGATATCTCTTACTGTAAATAACTAATAAAGTCTACTATATATATATTGGGCACTTCCTCTCACCTTCGCAACCCCAGAGTCTCTCTCCCCCTCCCTCTTTCTTTGTATTATACACAGGGAAAACAAATATCAACACTCACCTTTTGGTTTCGAATCAAAAAATCCTTTAATGTTGCTCCCGCTCTTCAAAACACAGGAATATTTATACTCAGGAACGCATACATGCCGACACACACCATTAGACATGCACATACACAAATATTTATACAACTCAACATTTCTATGTCGAGGTATATAAATGCAAGCACACACATACGCGCGCATACACACATGTATATATATATACGTGTATATATGTACATATGTATATATGTAGTGCGAACAGAGTCTTGAAAGGAAATAAGAATACAATGAAATTTTTAGAATATTAAAATTTCAGTTGTATTCGACACAGTAAATCTAAACTGACGTATTCCCAAGATTTCGTTGATAGAACTTAACATTTATAGTTTCCATGGAGAAATAAATAGGAAACCAATATCTCAAACTAGTAGGATTTAGTATGTGATCATGGAAAAACCTATTAATAAAAGATGTTGGTCAAATTTGAAAATGGGTACAGAATATTAAGCTGTATCGTTTTGACTAAAAGTCGGGTCTTTAAGGAATCTGATTTTTATTTATTTTTTTTTTTTTTAGGAATAGTGTGAATAGCAAAATCGGTACAATGATGGACAAGATACATTTTAGAAAAACCGGAGATCTGGTTGAGAAGAGTAGAGGTCATAATCCATCGACGCATACATTGACATTCATGGTCAAGTAGCAAAATGGATGAATCATTAGAACGCCGGATAGAAACCCTTTTTGGCATTCGTTCCAGCTCTGCGCTATGAGTTCAAATCCAATCGAAGTTAGCCTTACTTTTCCTTGGTACCAGTGCAAGGTGGAAAATTAGTGAAAATGGAATGGGATACGCTGCAGTAGTTTTTTTCGGTTCTTTGCATACCGATGCCAATGCTTTCGATGTCACAGATGTCAAGCTGTGGACAAAATCGTGGAAAAGAGAAAGGAATTCTCCAAGAGCAGATCTATGAATTTAAATCTTTCCGGAGATAGATTTGCCTTTCATCCACCTGGGATTCACAGAAATGAATACTGCGTCTCACTAAAGAACATACAACGATGCCTGGCAGAAGTCATTAAATAGACATTGGTTCCAATAATCTGAACAAAAGGGTGCATAGTAGCATTTCTTATGAAGAATTTTTCATAACTAAGAAACGATACTCGAACTGTATTATACAGAGAGTGTATATATATTGCGTCGCAGAACACTTTGAAACTCAGATTACACAATACTACTCCGAGTTTCCTGTTCGATTTACATACTTTATTTTTAACACACACACACACACACACACACACACACACACACACACACACACACACTACACATAACACACACATATACGCATATATATGTACTTAAACACCCAATTATATATACTGTGACTCACAATTACACATAAGTATTTTTTTTTGTGATTATTGATGAATCAGTGAAGTTGTTTTTGGATTGATCATTATCCTTTATTCATTATCCTTTATTCATTATCTTTTATTCATTTCTATATTTTATAGATATTTTTTGTGTGTGCTTCCTGTATATATATATATGCTGCAATAAATAATTTGCTTTAATGCGATTGAGAAAAATATTGATTTTATTTGTGTGTGTTGTGTGTGTGTGTATGAGTGCGTGTGTTGTGTGTGTGTGTCTATACTCACGTATGTGCTCATGTTTACAGGTACACACACAAACATACAGACTGACACGCACATTTTCTCTTTCATATAACGTTGTGTGTGTGCGCGTGCGTACGTGTATGTGCGTGTGTGTGTGTGCATGCGTGTGCAATTGTACCGTATATGTGTAAAGCACCACATATATTGGCTCTTATGTTTTATATGTAGCATTTCCGACAGAAACCTTGCCTCTCCACCTTATCATTTTTAATGACAAGTGGAGTATTTCCTCACAACTGATGTAGATGGAAGATAATTCCAAAAAATATTGACAAACAAGTTTTTAGTCGCAGAACACGTATTAAAATATTAATTAAAAAAATAGCTTGGCGAATATTCGCCATCGATCTTTGCAGCATAACGTTGAAATACATCTACAAAGATGGAAAGAGCAGATTAAATTGTCAAAATCAGACTAAAATGAACATTTCATTATTAAAAGGAGAAGCGAGAGTATAGATGTTAGAGTTGATACAGTGCCAGACATTTAGCCGAAAGGTAGGAAGTTCGAATCCTATCGGTGTGGTGGTGTTGTTGTTTGCGGCCAAGATAAATCTCAATGGTTAATCGGCTAAGTAACGAGGACGTAAACAAAGCAGCACCTGTTGTCAAGCGACGGTGAGACACACACACACACACACACACACACACACACACACACACACACACACACACACACACACAGGTTCACACATAAACACACGCATACACAGCTTTCAGTTTCCGTCCCACAAATCCAAAGGCTTTGGTCGGCCCTAGTCTACAGTATAAGGCACATTCCTGGGATGCCACGCAGTGGAACTGAACCTGTAACCATGTGCTTGGAGAGCCAATCTCTTACCACACAGTGATGCCTGCGCGTATAATGTATAATATTCATGAAAATGCTTTGCAATGAAGCTTAGGTGAAAAGGTCAACAATCTTGTATTTAATGCAAGCAACAAATTTTAAGAATATTTCCCAATAAAAGCATCAAATTTTAATTGAGTTATTCTTTTCGGAATTTAAATATTTTGTATAATAAGTTTATTGATTTGCCAAAATGTGAAAAGAGTGCCGCTGCTGTTGAAGGACCTTAACCTATAGCGATCGAAGTTCTCTCATTCGAAAATATATACAATCTTTTGAAGCTGAACTCTCCACAGGAAAGTTTAATTGCAAAAGAAAGAATCGAATGGAGCTAAAGATTTATCTATCGCAACACCTCGAAACTTACTGAAAACGGATGTGTGTACTGATTTGATTAACCACAGGGATTGGGGAAAAGATTAACTTAAAGCCTCACAGGAACTCCACGTGATTGTATTGCCGTGCTAAAAACACAAAACAGGAACCATAAAAATGTATACGAAAATATCCACGGAAAAAAATCGAAGAGACATAGGAAAAAAATATATATGTGTATGTGTATGTGTGTATGCATATGTATGCATGTATATATATATATATATATATATACATATATATATATATATATATATATATATATATATATATATATATATATATATATATATATATATATATATATATATATATATATATATAGCAATACACATACACAAACACGCACAAGCATACATATATGTATACCGTACATACATATATAGCTATGTAGCTGAACAGATAGATAAATAGAAAGACAGTTAAATAGATATATATTCGTTGGTCCGACAATTCGGTGTGGGACATTAAAATGTCATGAATAATAGAAGTATTAATCCTATATCATTGAAATATTCTATTCAAGTTCTTATTACACTTCGTGCTTATTTGGAAATAATTTTCATTTCGAACCACTACAGTACAAAACTGAACAACCATAATATATAAAACAGAATAAAGGAAGAAAAAGAGGAGGAAAAAAGAATAGAAACAGTAAAAAAAAATTAAAACGAAACAAGAATTGCCAAAAAGAATTAAAACAAATAAAAGAAATGGTAAAAAAAAAAAAAATGCCGATTCTTTCTCGAATGTCTTTTAGTGAAAGGTTTGAAGATAATGTTGTGAAATCGAACATATTGAGTGTCAAGAATGTCTTGGTGTGTTTTAGTCCGAATTTCTTCAAAGATATTTCCACGTCGATCAGGCTATTTACTAGGAAAAAATACAATATAGCAATAGAATTTATAGACACAAATACAAACACACACATAAACATACACACACACAAGCACACATACATTTATATACACGCATATATATATATATATGTAAGTATAATATTAAATATATTAATATATGTATACACTCAATCACATAGATATATTACAGATCACATATATGTATGCGTGTGTTCGCGCGTGTATGCACAAGCACGTACATACACACACACATACACACACACACACACACACACACACACACCTATATATATATGTATATATGTATATATATATATATATATATATATATATATATATATATATATATATATATATATATATATAGGTATCTATAATATGTAAATACACCAGTATATGTACACAGACATACTCCTATATCTATATCTATATCTATATATATATATTTCTAAATTCACTTATTATCTAGAATACACTTGCTTGTAATGCAACCTTCAATTTCTGAATATTAAAAAAATAAGTTTTGAAACCGCCATCTTTAATAGCAAAGTCGACAATATTGTCAGAAAAAAAAAACGAAGCAACATCAGGGTGGCTTTTTGGGTAAGATCAAAGTGTCGTATGATAAATAAGGTTTATAACATGTTGTTGTTCTCAAAAGTGTTATAGGAATCTTCTTCAAATACAATCTACACGTAATATTACTTTAGCTATTGTTTGTATTGTTCGCATTGATGACGGAGAGAGACGAATCGATGACAATACATAGACTCTAGAAAGGCCTACATTTATATACTTGTATCAACCATAGGCGTTGTCTTCATGCCCAGCACACTTAATACTGAACGCTTGAATTTCCCAAGCTATAATAACAACAACAACAACAACATATAATAATATCCGACATTCCATTTTGTGCAAATATTGTTTGATGGATAAATTCATTGCGTTTCATATGAAAGGTGTTAGATTCGGGAGCATGTTGTGTTTTAGTATCACACGAACTCTATTGTGCGATATGTTTTTTTATGGGAGACTGTAAGATGTAAGAGAAAGACGTCTGGTTGATATTTTCAGCACGTCGAATGACTTTCTAAACGCTCTTGTTGAACACCGAGACCATATATCGATATATTAACGTCACCTTATTTGCCAGACAGGAACATAAGAACGATTTCTCTCCACGCCCCTCTCTCTCTTTCTCTTTCATTCTTTCTTTAATGACTTCAAAGAAATGGTTGGTATAAGAGGCGTTGTGAGCAATGAGTTACCCCAGGAAGGTGTGAGAGATGTTGGGATGAAGAGTTTAAGCTAAGGCAGAGTTACATTGGCATCGTTATTCTATAAAGACATTTCGTCAACTCTGCTGTAAGATCTTCACACTTCTCTTTGTTTAACACCTCTTTGTTACGTGATTATATAATCTTGCTGATGTTTCGTCTCAGGTTTGCTTTATTTGAGCAGAACTATAAGGAGAGGCGTTCTTTCTGTGACCATTTCATCTATTATTTTTCAGATACAATGTACTTAGGACTACAATATCTTCTTAGAAAAGATAAAAGGCAAACTGAATCTAAGCGAGATTTGAACTCTGAATGTGAAAGGACGTAGACCAGAAAAACATTTTCTGTGACAGTTTGTCCTTTACACACCATTCCGATGATTGTAGAACATTTCCTTTGGAGTTTCTTGTTTCTTCTCGAAACTTTGAGACACATCTAAAATCTTTTGATAAATCTTGTTGACCATTCAATATCTTCTACCTGATTGAAGCCTATTCACAGCAGCATTAAATTCACGTTTCTTCCAAAATATTCTCTCAGAATTCTCATAATTGTTCTTCTAAGAACTGTTTATCATCATCTTGCTATCTCATTCAAAGCTGCGAGCATTTTATTCCATGTTGCCAATAGCTGCTTGATTTTCAACAGAAATGCCTCAGAATTATAGTTATGGCTAAGCAAGCTGGAATTAAATATAGAAACTATTTATTCCGCACCATTTCTCTTACTTTCATAATGTTTCTTATAAGGAAATTGTCAAAGAGCAACAAGTCTTCATTTCTTCACGTCAATAAATTCGGACATTGTGTTAGTGTTTTGCTCTTTTAGTCATTGGATTCCGGCCATGCTAGAGCACATGGAACTCTGTATTTATTTTATTGATCTATATTTTATCGACTGGATAAGTTTATATTTTTATCACAACATTGGCTTTTAGATCGAAGCCGTTGTATCAAACGCATTAACACATAACACAAACAGGAACACAAACACAAAAACATACACATTTACAAAGTGGCGTTGCAGTTGGAATATGTGCGTAGAGAATTCCTCGTTGGCTTCAATTGTATCACTTAATCTGTCGTTCGATTAAACACCACTAACAGACCCTTGAGTAAATTTAGTGGAGTGTTCTCATTTAGAAAGCGGATCCTGGGGTCTGTAGACAAATCTACCGCCCGGCCACGTCCCATTCCTCCCAGTAGCCTTAAAGACCCCGAAAAGCATTCGTGAGAGTAAGTGATAAAGCATGAGATTGAGCAAGGAGACAGGGAGGAGTGGAGCACAGAAGGAGAATGAGACAGGTCGTAAAGAGAGAGGGAGAGGGAGGGAGAGAGAGAGAGAGAGAGAAGGAGTGAGCGATAAAAAGAGAAAGTGAGAGTGGAAGTGTGTGTGTGGGGTTCGAGAGTGAGGATGGGCAATTGAACGGGATATAGCACATTAAGTCTAGTTTTGTAAAGTTTGCGATTGTACAGCAGAGCTTATGTTGCTAGAAGCTATTTAAAGGTAGCAATATATATATATATGGAGAGAAGGAGAGAGAAAGAGAGAGAGAGAGAGAGAGAGAGAGAGAGAGAGAGAGCATATTACGCAGAGACATCGAAATAATGAACAGTCAAAGTCAATTCAACATGATTGCTAATACAATGATTGTTTCTGTAATCTACAGAGATAATGTAGTCCAGAACTTGACAACTTCTCGCGTTCACTTTCAGTGTTTTGTTATTTCTGACAAAGTAAGAAAATAAAATATAAATCAAATAATAGATAAGAAAATAATATATATATATATATATAAATATGTAAAAGAAAAAAGACAAGAAAAAATAATAATTCAAACTGTTGGACGCATAGAGTTGTCAGGTACAAAATCAGGAATGTAACTGCAGAGATCAAATATATAGATTTGCTGTTATGTTCCGCCTAGATCTGTCACATTCGGAGGAGCAGCACACATTAAAATGACAAAATTTGATATATAATTCTTCAATTGCTTATGGCAAGCATTTTCCAATTACACCAAGTGGAGACAGTTCTGACTTAAATCTTCCTAAGTAGATAAGAGCATTCCATTCCAATCCATTCCACGTTGTTTACAAATAAACTCTCGTCAACGAAACAATTTTCTGGGTCAGTGCTTTAATATTTAATATTTAATCTACTACCTAACTGCTGTTTAGTTTTTGGTTACTAATCTTCAGCTACAGCTAGGATTAATGTGCAAACCCACACCCCTTACCATTCATATTCACAGACCTTTGCTGGCTAAAATTACGTGTTTCTTTACAAGTTTGATTTCTTGTTGTCTTAAGAAAAGCTATTGTTTAGGCGGTAAAACGACAGAATCATTAGTCCGTTGGATACAATAGTTTGCAAAAGTCGTTCGTTCGGTTTGAGTTCAAATCACGCCATAGTCATCTTGGCCATCTATCCTTTAAGAGTTGATAAATAAAGTACCAATCGAGTACTGAGGTCAATTATTCTTTCCATATCTTCCTTTCCTTCAAGTCTATATTAGTAATTAAAAAATCCGATCCTTACAAATCCCGATAGAAAAGCCAAACACCATAGGTTAATTCCACAAGTAGAATGTTCACGGTTGAGGCCACTGGAGAAACTCACACTAATAGCAGCTAATTAAACAAGAGGTAGCAATAGTCGTCCCTGTTATCAGATTTGAACTGATTCAAAGTGAACCCCGTGACACCACAGCCAGCTCTGTTCACGACGCACCTTACGGTGTATTACGTGGAACAGAGATTGTCCTACCGGTGATCGCGTAAAATTGCACGTTTCCTACTTCACTACCAACGACAAACTTCAATCTCTTGGCGAATACCGGTGTCAAAACTTCACTTCTGTGTTGGGCAGCAGAGTTATGGGTTTGAAATTGTTTATTTCTACTGTCATAACCGAATCTTTTCTCAATACAATAAAGAATGCTGCTAATTGCAGTCGACAGCCGTAATATCGATCACGCCTGACACGTTGCAATAAAGCTCGTAGAGCGGGCAAACCAGTCTCAGCAAAAAAACCTGTCGCACTACAGCTCACTACGACTATCGCTACGTTTGATGTAATCGGTTTCTTGTAGCAGCTTGCAATTGCGGTCGAGAGCTGTTGTAGATTCTCGTGGGAGAAATCGAAGTCCATTGTCTCCAGCTCACCACTCCTAGTAACAGCTTGGCAAAGGGCTGCTAGAAAATCATACGATTCATCAGTTATCGAAATGTAGCTTTTGGTCGCATTACCTGTCTCTCCCTCTCCGACCTACAGAATGACATTTGTGTCCTCGAGATTCAGACGCCATTGAACAAAGAACTCAAAATGTCGGTGTTTCACTTCGAAAAATTAGTGAAGGCCAATTCCACTAGCAGTTCTATGCATCTCTTCTACTCAGTTGGTCAGTTTTGCCTCTTCTCTCTATCGCTACCACTTAACTAAAGATAATCGATGGTGTTCTAAATTTCTCTTTAGTGAGATCCACTATTTGTTGGTAATGAGTCACGCCAGTTTCGCGATCATGTCCTTGAAATGTTCTCCTGTCGAGAATGAGACTTTAAGACGTTACTTTAAGAAGATTCTTATTTATTTATTTTGCTTCAGTTAACTGTGCATAATCCCTAATCTGTAGTTCCTGTAGTCAACTACTCGAAACAATAAATAACGTACACCGTGCCAGCGATCTGGTCTTGCAAAACCTCTGATTAAAACCCGTCCGGCCAAGGATTTCTGAAAGTTACGCAAAAAAGTCTCCATCCCAAAGTCTTCCAAACAAGGAAGCTAGTTCAGTCCCCATCGACACCTAATACTTTTCTTGAGTACGCCATCGCTCTTAACCCCTACCAGTCCTTTCTATATTATTAAAGTGTAACTTCCACCGAGCTTGTTGTCTGACTAGTAGAGGGGAAATGAGTGTCTGGCGACATTCCAAATGACCGGTGCCCAATCCTGTTCTGTTCTTGATCCATCACTATAGGTCTGTGAAAGTGTCGAGCTACAGAAAAGTGCGCCTTACAAATGAGCCACACCTGCTCACCGTCTGTATGTGGCGTAACCTCAACGCGTTACTGCGCATTAGCAACCAAGGCAAGTCAAGCTTGCCTTCCTGAGGGCGCTGGAAACATATAGGCCTCTTCATTGAGGGAACGTACTCATATCACAGAAAGCGAAGGTGCAAACCTTTTAAGATGGTCAGACAGGGATTAGGAAAAGGAGGTAAATTGCGAGGGAAAGCGATGTGGGCATTCACCATCACGCATCTCGGCTCGATCTTTCAAGGATAACTTCATCTTAGCACATTCATTGGCGAGAGCTCTGCTTGTAATCTCGTCTCAGTTCCTATTAATCTGGAGGTATGCAATCTGAAACTATTTATAACCGGGAGAACTCACAAAACTTACAGAATAAAGTAGTTCTTGCAGAAGATAAAACGACATCTTGCAACCTTTAATTCGGTTTTCGTGCTTATCCTCATCAATAATTATGAATGTTGGCCGAAATTGGGTTCCACTGAAAGAACTCTGGAGCAACGTTATCAACAGGATGCGTAACCCAGAGATCAGAGAGCCTCTCCAGATCGAGCAGCTCTAGGTCACGGCTCCGGTTCTACGAACATGTGGTTAGAATAGAACAGGAAAAGATTGTAATACGGATTCTTCAAGGTGAACCAACCGATAAAGAGACTTAGTAGTAGACCAAGAACGCGATAGTTGGATAATAGCCATAATGTCTGTTGGTCACGCTTGAGATCCAACAAGAAACTGTAATGACAGGCTGGACGGATGGAATGTCAAATAAGATGCCATAACAGAATTGAATCAAGCATAGATATTCTTTAGGAATCTATGAAGTGGACAGAAGAATGAAAAGATTAGGAAGAAATGATATTTTAGATGTACCAGATTAATAATTAAAACACAGCAAAATATAAGAAAATGAGGTAAAAGGCATGAATACTCTAATTAACACAGTTTTAAGTGAGTTATAATTACTCTTAATTGGATGTTAAATGAACTAGCATAATTAATCAGGAATGCAAGGAAAATATTGGCTATATTAGAAAATACCACACAAAATCAAAAATTGATTTTCCGACGAATAAAACACGGCGTCATACTTGTAGGCCACTATTACAAAATATTCACTGTAGAGTAACAAATATTTCTAAAACAGAATCATGGGAATGATAGCTACGAAATAAGAATTAAACATAAATAAATAAATAAACAAGGAAGGTAAACATACAACAGAGAAGCTGCAGTAATAGAGAGTTACGAAGAAAACGAAGAAACAAAGGCAGAAATGATGAAACAACTAAAATCTGAATAAAATTGGAACTACAGAATGTCAAGATAAAATAATGGCAAGAAAAACACTGCGTCGTCAGTATTAGAAAAAAAAAAAACAAAAAAACAAAACTAAACAGAATGGAAAGAGACGAAAATTTCCAGCACTGGCTGAGAAGTGCAGGAGTCAGTGCAAAGAATGGAAGGTTCTTTACTGCAGCACAGGACCAAGACCTCTCCCATCCCCACCAGAAAACACCAGATGAGGAAGAAGAATACAGAGACTGCAGAAGATGTAGAGATATGGAAGAAACAATTAACCGCGCTTTCTGACTGCTTAGTCTTAACCGAAGTAGAATACATCCAGAAGCACGACACGGTTGGGGCTTCCATATACTGGAAGTTATGCCAACACTATGAAATACCAAGGGATAAGATATAATATAAGCATATAACGGGAAAAATGTTTCTGAAGATAGTTAAGCAAGTATATGCAAATATACACAGATACGCAAACATGCACATCAAGATTAATCGACCAGATATTGTTGTCAATGACTGCCAGGAAAGCGAAATCCTTTCTAATCGACATATCTGTTCCAACAAATGATAATAATCCGAAAAAGATGGGAAATTATCCAAATATAAAGATCTGGACATAGAGATAACCTGAATGTGGAGCCTGAAAACAGAAACAATCTCTCTAGTAATGGCTCCTTTAGGAATGGTAAAAACGTGCCGACAAATACGTAACCAAAATTTCAAGACTTATAAATATGCATAACATACAGAAAATAGCACTGGTAAGAACCATACAAATATATTAGGAAGAACATTTTCAGCACAGTAAATATAGCTAAAGCGAAACAAAGCGTTGCATCCATCCAGTGTATACAGAACTGCGCTCAGTAATGGAGTGAAAGTTAGTAATAAAAGCAAAACTGCATAATAATAATAATAATAATAATAATAATAATAATAATAATAATAATAATAATAATAATAATAATAATAATAATAATAATAATGATAATAAATATTCTGCTCAATATCACAGATTTGCTTGTCAGTTGTTTGACCATAACTAGTTGAGCATGTCCCTTAGTGGCTGACGATATGTGCATCTCTGATCACGAGCAGAAGTAGTGGGGGAGCATCATAGCCATGTGTGTTGAGAGGAATGTTTTGAGGTTTGGACAATTCACCTTTGGAAACGTGGGTCTTTCGTTCAAAACCTTTAAACAAGCCCTATTCAGGGACCTTTTGAGCGGGATAGGCTACTCGACTTGAAGAAAATTCTAACTGGTCCCACCTGTTTTTTGACAGCTCAGCAAAAACTCCCTTATTTCGTACCTACATGGCCCTTACCATCTACGGAGAAATTTCCAGGGCCATGACTTTTAAAAAGGTTATTCATAAGCTTTAAAAACCGAACGCCCACAGAAAAAAAAACTTCTAGATGACAGCCAAAAACATACCTGGTTTCCGAAATTACTAATGATGTCACAAAGAAAACTGTTAGTAATTTTTTAAAATTTGTGTCCTGATGGGGATAAAAGTTTGGCGAGGGAACAATCGATTATATTATTCCTCGTGCTTTATTGGTATATTATTCTATGAACGCATGACTCAATGGTTAGAGTGTCGGGGTCACACCCATAAGGTAGTGTGTTGGATTCGCTGACCGGGCTGTGTGTTGTGTTCATGAGCAAGACACTCTATTTCACGTTGCTCCAGTTCACTCAGCTGTAGAAATGAGTCGCTGATGCCAAGTTGTATCGGCTTTTGCCCTTCCCCTGGATAGCATCAGTAGCATGGGAGGCTGGTATTCATGGGCGACTTCTGGTCTTCCATAAAGACCTTTCCTGGTTCTTTTACTCTTTATTCTATGAACCCCAGAATGATGAAAGACAAATTGGGGATGATAAATAGTATTTGTTGTTTTATTTGACTCAAGGGCAAATAAGAAAGGATATTGCAAGGAAAAATTACAACGTAATTCTTTATAACATAGACACAAGGGCGTAAATTTGATGTCAAGGGTCAATCGACCGCAGTATTTGACCGCTACTTTATAAATATGGTGCTCAGGGTATCAAAGGCAAAGCTGGCTGTAGCAGAGTTTGAAATCAAAACAAAGCATTTTCCCGGAATTCCAACGATTCTGCCAACGCACCATCTTCGCCAAGCAGGAAAATATTTATGAATAATAAAAATTCTGCAAAGTGCATTGATCCCCGATAAAAGTGCTTCGAGTGGCGACCGGAGTTTAAAGAGTGCAACTGTATATCGGGAGAGTTATTGTTACTGCAGCGCTGCTTTAATTCGAATGCTTCTTTGAAACGGAATAGATTGGAAAGATGTAGTGTGAAATTAAAGATGAATTAAAGAGATTGTTTAAGCACAATATAAAGAAGGGGAAAATAATTGAGAAGTGAGAAAGAAATAAGGATGAAAAATGCGAAAGAAGGAGAGAGAAGAGAGATACAGGTAAGAGAGGGGAAGGAAAGAAAGAGGTGAGAAAGATGAGTGTGAGAGAAGGCTGATATAGAGAGTTACACCGAGAAGGAGAGAGTGGAAAAGCAAGAGAGAGAGAGAGAGAGAGAGAGAGAGAGAGAGAGAGAGAGAGAGAGAGAGAGAGAGAGAGAGAGAGAGAGAGGGGAAATTAGTTTGAAGATATGACAAACTGTTAAATATTTGAAAGTGAAGATTATGAAAAAATAAAAGATTACTTGTTAACTGTGATGGACGAGATGAAATGACTTTTGATTCATTTCTAAAAAGATGTAGGTAAACAGTATCAAGTTTCACCATAGGTTATATCAGTCCATGAAAGAAAACATAATTACCAAAACGAAGAAGATCATTGCTGAAGGTGGAGTCCAATTAGAACAGAGCATGTCAAAAGTTAAATGTAACCCATTACGTTGTAATGTATCTTCAAGGGTTTAAGTTTATGTATACATATATAAACTTTAACCCTTTCATATATATATATATACATATATATATATATATACACACACACGCACACGCCCATATATATTCATATAAATGTACGCATAAACATCCTTTCTGCTATAGGCAAAAACCTGATATTTTGGGGGAGGGGGGCAGTCGATTACATCGAACCAGTGTTTCACTGGTACTTAATTTATCGACACCGAAAGGATGAACTTTGAACGGCGGAATTTGAACTCAGACGTAGTGTCAGGCGAAATACCGCTAAGCAGTTCGTCCAGCGGGCTAACGATTCGGCCAGCTTACCGCCTTTATATGTACGCATAAATATGTATATATACATATATACATCTTGTATATGTAAAATGCACACACACGCATACATACATATACACGCACATACATACATACATACATACATACATACATACATACATACATACATACATACATACATACATATTTATATCCTTACAAAAATCAAGAGAGAAGATGGAGATAAGATTGATAAAAATTTATTAATACATTGACAAGACCTACAGTTGTTTCAATTCATCGTTTATAGTATAAAATCAATCAAATTTGATTCAATTAAATCAATTTGGTTAATTATTATAATCCAGAATATCATCAAGGAAGATACACATACACATGTACACACAGTCACATTTTAAGGTAGTATGAAATATTGCGTCTTCCCACAACCTATAACGATGATATATATTTATATCAGTCAATAAAAGGCCTCAAAGTTATTATTTGATCAGCCAGAAATAGCAGCTAAATCATTCTCAAATTCACTCTACCGCCTGAGAAGGATATATAATGGATAATCCACTCGCAAATAACTGGAAATCAAAAACTGTATATTGATTACTGTAATGCTTTTAATTATAGATCGGTTTAACTAAGGCAGCTACGGTTTAAGCAGTACCAACAACATCAATAATAACAGAGCAGAGGAAGTTGAGCGTTTAGTTTGATAAAGTAATTATAACGACTTAGAGTTGTTTCTTTGTTTATTTAAGAAATAAAAAAGTGCAAGAGAAAAAAAATAAACGAAGAAAATTAAACCAAAAATAAAAATAAAAATACAACCTTTGAAAAACACAAACAACTCAAAGAAAAAGAATTAAAACAAACAGAAGAGGAATGAAAAAAACAAAAAAGAATCAACAAGAGTCATAAGTTACCAAACAATTTATCAGAGGGAGAGATAGATAGATAGATAGAGAGAGAGAGAGAGAGAGAGAGAGAGAGAGAGAGAGAGAGAAAGAGGGAGAGAGAAAGAGAGAGAGACGGAGAGAAAGTAAGAGGGAGAGAGAGAAGGAGAGTGAAAGAGAGACTTTATCACTCTTCAGTCCTCTCTTTCATTGTCTGTATTTCTTTTTCTGTATCACTCACAAACGCCCACACATAAGTATACGCATGAATTGTATGTTTGTGTGTATGTGTGTATATATATATATATATATATATATATATATTTACGCACACGCACACGTTTATATATCTTTGTGTGAGTCTGGCTCTAACCGGTTTCATGACGAATAATAAAAACTTATACTACTTACATAATATTATGCAAACTCACGTCCTTAGTTGTTTCAACAATTAATTGAACGAACAGATAGCAAAATGTCCTCTCCTGTTTATGCGAATCAGAGTTCCAGATACAATGAACTCCTCATTTGTAATGAGTGCACACACACACACACACACACACACACACACACACACACACACACACACACACACAGAGGTTTTTCATGGACAGGCTATATCTGTGAAGATTTGTCCCTAAAAAGTATTCCGGAAATGCCCATAAAAATCCGCAAAACGGAATTATACAATGGTGTATTTACATTGGGTGAAGCGCAGTAGCGACCAATAAAACTGCCTCTCATTGCCTTGCTTAGCCCGTTGGAACGCTTTCACGTGATTAGTAACTTTTCAATCCTGACACCCCTTTGTACAGATGTGGCTACGATGGGCGTCACTTGTATTAAGTGCTATAATGTTCTTTTGCTGAAACTTCATATGGCATTCCAGTTTACCTTCTGGCGCTACTCTTTTCCGCAATGTTTGCAAATAGCGTCTAATCCATTGTTAATGCCTTGTTTTCATTTTCTCCTTTGTGATGTATACTGCTGGTTTTTGTAGCCCCACTTCCATTGTGTTAAGGTTGAGGGTGCTTAACTTCAATATTCTTTGAAGCCACATTGGCTACAAACCTCTGTTGCAATCAATGGGAATTACCACACGGGAGCGGTTTCAGGACGTAGTTAATTGTAGTAATTAAAGTATATAAATGAAACAAAGCCAATGCCAGTCACGTAACGATACTCAACTTCCGGAACATAACTTAGTCCATGTGACTCTTTAAAGGAGTAGGATTTTAGACTCGACTGAAAAACTGTCTTTCATCCTTTCGGGGTCGATTGAATAAGTACCAGTTAGGCACTGGGGGGATGGAGGCGATGCAATCGACTTAATTGCTTTGTCTGTCCTTGTTTGTCCCCTCTATGTTTAGCCCCAACGTGGGTAATAAAGAAATATATATATATATATATATACACTTCTGTATGTGTAGATATGCGAGTGTTTGTGTGTATACATACATACGTACATACGTACATACGTACGTACGTGTGTGTGTGTGTGTGTGTGTATGTGTTCTGTTTTGGGAGTAGTAGATCTCGAACTATACATAATGCTATAAATAATAGCATGTAAACGTTGGGTTGAAATTAGAAAACATCGAATGCTGCTCCTGGGACTTCAGTCTTTATCATCATCATCATCATTATCATCATGGTGTACATGTATACATACATACATATAGATAGATACATAAATACATACATACACACACATCTTACCCCCCATATATATATATATATATATATATATATATATATATATATATATATATATGCGTATTGCAATAACAGGATTGAAAGGAAACGTGTTACGGTTTCAGATGGGGAGGGGGGGGGGTATGCAACTAAAAATGAAATGAGAATCCATTTTACAACGGGACAAAGTTTTGCTGCTGGTTATAGTTCATCCGATAAAGTCAATGCTCTGAGAGGAAACCATGATGTGCGTATTACGGGTGAGGATACAAGAGCAGACAAAAACGTAACAGAAAGAAACATATATATTCTTTAAAGAAATAATCACGGTGAAGGTTATTGTGACGGATAAATATTTGGCGTTGATGAAACAAGCTTATTTATGGAAAGAATAGTTCTTTTTTAATCGCAGAACAAACATGATAATCTGCATTTAAAGTGTCGAAAGATTGTTGAATGTGAGATGATATAGATATTGGTGAATTGCATCCCATTGAGAGGAATCTATCAATCAGCACCTTCTGTATATGAATGAAAAGCGCGAAAAGGAAGAATAGGACAATCGAACAGTTTATGAAAAGGAACAACAATGAAAGAAATTACCGTAAAATCATTTGATATGATTATTTAAAAATTTGAAAAGTTCATTAATCATTAATGAATATTGATCCTAACCTCGTACGAATATGAAAGCTTGGCAGAATTTGAACAAAGAACTTCGTTACTATAAACGCAAAGATGCAGAATAAAAGAAATAGATGCTGGTCAACTTGGAAAGTATTCTCAAAGAAATTAATTCGAAAGCGTTTATTATTTCTGCAACATTTTTAGACGAACTACAAAAGAATATAATATTTCCTTTCTAACAAACTGTTGATAATGAACACAATTTCGCTAACCTTTATTATTGAATTACTATGAAATATGGTAAAATTAACACAATTTCAGCGAAATATTTTCTAAGTTTGTGGAGTAATAACTACATTATTTGTATATTACTATATTCAGATACATTTCTTCGATATTATTTGGCGAATTAATTGTATCAATCGGGTTTATGTTGTACATACACACGTCACGCGCGCGACAAGTAGTTTCTTCTGACAAGTGGCTCGAATGCGAATGTAAGCTAGGAATAAAAGCTCATTGTACATTGGGTGAAAGAATTCCTTCAACGGCAAAAAAAAAAAAAGAAAAAGAAAACAGACAGCAACCCATAGAATTCGAACTGCACATACATAATATCTCGGACAATCGTAGTAACGTTATATCAAAATGACTTTCCGACTTCTAGTTATCTAGATTAGCCATTTCAACTTTACAATTTAGAAAGATTATGAAGTAATATTTAAGACGTGTGAGACGGCGAGCTATACGAATCGTTAAGGCCACTGAAAACTCGCTAAGCGGGATTTCTTCCGACTGCACGTTCTGAGTTCAAATGCCGCCGAGGTCGACTTTACCTTTTATCCTCTCGGGGTCTATTAAATCAGTACTAGTTGAAGACTAGAGTCGACGTAATCGACTTATACAATCCACCAAAAATTATTAGCCTTATCTACATTCTGTTATGAAATGGATTTACATAATCTTCCAAGGGAAATTACTCTTTAATTCTCCATCACAAGACATGGTTGCTACGTTTTGAAATCTGAATAAGTGCATTTTCGTCTTTGTTATAAACGATATCACTTCTTCTTTTCGAAAGGCCTTGCGAACGGGTCTTGCATAGCAGTCATCTTTGGCATTGCTCAAATTAATGCATAACGCGTCTACCTAATGAGTGTAAAAATATCATTTTTACACGAATCTCAATGTCACGTCGATAGTTTGTTAGTTTGATCTTATTTTAATTTGCGTATAAACGCACACACACGTGTGTGAGTGTGCGTGTTTATATATATACATAGGCAAATCGAAAATAACAACAAAAACAACCAATGTCAAAAGAACGTGCATGGTTGATGTATTAGGCTCAGTTTATGATGCAGAACGTTTCGAGCATGGTTCTTCGTCAGAAAGAGGAGAGAGAAAAGATGCAGAGAGAAGGGAAAAAGTTCAACTAAAGCACGTCTGTAGTTACATGGCTGAAATAGAAACATACATACATAAATACATACATATATACATATACACACACTCACACGCTCCATCTCTCTCTCTCTCTCTCTCTCTCTCTCTCTTACACACACATACAAACACATATGTATGTATAGGTATATAAGCACACACGCACACACACGCGCATATCCATACATATATAAATATACGTATAAATATTTGAATATATATATATATATAAATATATATTTTTTCATCGTAGTTATGAGAAAAAACATTCTTTTAGGACTGTGTTGAAAACATTTATGTTTTACTTTTATTATTCTGAACAAGATTTGTATTTCATAGTTTCAGATGCGTTCCTTGCATTTTGTTTGAGAGAGTAATATTATTAAATACATCACCTACGTTTCTAAATATTCATAGTCTCTTATTTTTGTTGTTGAAATGATATTGGTGTGTTTTGTCGCCTCTTAAAAGTGAACTTGGCCAATATGATTGATGTAGATATTGCCGCAAGAATTACAGTCCTACCCGTTAGATTTATACCTCATCAATCAAGGATAGTTTTTGTCTGTTGCTAGGGTATGTAGTCTGGGTTGATTTAATGTTGTGCCACGGTATAAATATTGATTCCACTATTAATCATCGATTATTATTGGAAATTCAATAGACTTTTGGTATACGATTCAGTAATACTTTTCAATTTAGTTTTGTTGCTTGAGGCATGAGAATTCCTACTTGTTGCAAATGCATTATCCTTTCGCGAGAAAGTATCGTACACAAGAACCACATTCATAAATTTATCATCCTCATACTACAAAACCTATTGACCATATTTGGTATTACTAGCTCCTTTGGCAGTTTTGTGCATTTGGCATTTGTTATTTATACTTTTATTTTAGTGTCTTTGCAGTACATTATTAGTGTACATTTTAGTGTCTTTGCAGTACATTATTAGGTTGTTTTGTTTACCTTTTTAGACATATTTAAATCTTCCTAATTTCTCTGCACCTGGACCGTTGATAAAAGACTTTGTAGAAGTAAGGTAGCAAAGTTACTTAATTTAATAGTTTTCCTTCAAACCTTATTCAAACTCATAAGATGACATTTTAAATTATCTTCCTTGTATGTATTGCTGATAAGTTACCAAATTCTTTTTCGGTTTAGTGTGTATTTAAGGCGGCGAGCTGGCAGAATCGTGAGCACGCCGGGCGAAATGCTTAGCGGTATTTTGTCTGTCTAATTTGTTTAATTTTTGTGTTGAATGTTTGCTAATTGTTGCATGAGTTTCTTCTTTTGTTAAACCAGCTCAAAGCAAATTTTGAAGTCTATCGTTTACGTTCATAACGTTTATACTTTAGGGTTTCCTGGAGTGCTTTGATTTCGACTTCTTCCTTTTTTGGCATTTATGTTGATTGTAGCTCTAAGTTAACCGAGGTTGAAGAGCACTACGCATTGGATTTGTACAAAGATATGTTGGGGAAGCGTGAGGAATTTATTTTTTTTAGTGAGGGTAGAAAATATTTTATTTTGTTGATATGATTTCGTTTATTTATTATATTCCTGTGTCTATTTCGACATGAAAAATGTTTCTGTATTATCAATACCTGCGTATATATTGTTAAATAAATTTTTTTTTTTACTGATTTACTGCTATCTTTAAACATAGAATTTTCACACATAGATTTTATATATTCTGAGCTGCTGCGTGGATTTTCCTTTTCATCAATTTCATATGGAATTTTGTCGTACATTTCTGGTTTTGCCGTTTTCTTTTGTAGCTTATATTTATATATATATGAGGAAAATAATCTCTGTTTGACGTAAACCATTGATAGCCGTGTTTCAGTTTTATCGTTTATATCGAGGCTTTTACTTCCTATTTTCATGCAAGTTACAAACAGTGTATTTGGAAAGTAAAGTTCTGAAATCCATTCGCAAAGTTTTTAAATTTTCAATGTCTTATGTTCAGGACTGATGAGTTATTAATCCATCAACTAAAATTCCGACTTCAGCGCAATGTCTACCACAACCACATTGTCGTTGCATATTCTAAACCGACAGAGAATAAGTCACTTCATCCTGAAGAGAGTGTTATGAAGATCTAGAAATGTTTACAATGGATTGAGGAATTTTAGCATTACAAAGAAATTCCAAGAAATTCAAACGAAAATATGGAAAAATCCAGATGATGTCAATAAAGTCTTGTCTTCAACACACACACACACACACACACACACACACACACACACACACACACACACACACACACACACACACACACACACACACACACACACACACACACACGTGTGTATGTGTGTGTACTTGCGTGGTTGTGTGCCAAAGTCAGATCACGACACTGTATAGAAAGTGGCTTTTTTATGCAAAATGTTTGTTTATAAATAAGTTGTTAGACAGGACAGGTCAAAATGAGGTCAAACTAGTGTTCGTTTTATTAGATTTTCGTGAAAAATGTTTTAACCGTTATAGTTTGGGAATATATAACCAAACGACATCTGTTTATTACTCACATAGCTCCACATACTCGAAAAGTAACTCGCCAAAGACTATATTTAATTAAACAGAACCCAAGAAGTAAAACACAGTCTGATGAAGGCGAGAAGCCTGAAACTTGAAGATAAATTCTTTTAAAATTTGATAGTTATTATGCAATATTACAAAATGTATTGAGTAATTCTTGAGTTTAATATTAAATTGTTTATATATGTGTGTATGCGTGTGTGTGTGTATCTACATGTATATATATTTGTATATAAATGCATATATATGTGTGTGTGTGTGTGTATGTATGTATATACTTACGCACACACACACATATAAATAAGTACGTACGTACATATATACGTGTGCTGGTACGAATTTGTGTGGATGTGTGCGTGAGAGAGAGAGGAGAAGAAAGAGAGATACAGAAAGAGAGGAGCATGTTCCTATGAGTGAGACTGTATATGCGCAAATGGGTTCCATAGAGTGAGTTTGTGTGGGTGTCACTGAATGTACGCATGTTTGTGTTGTAAAGCTGAACAACAGAGGGGAGTAAACTGATTGCTATCAAATAAGATTTATTCTCAGTTGCACAATTGACAATAAAATTAGAAAAACGAAATATACCTTCCTGAAAACTGCAAAAAAGTTTCATGAACATGTCTTTGTTTGTTTGTTTTTGTTCCATGTCGGCATCAGTTTCGTGTTGAAAATCATGTTCAATCGTTCTATGAATATTTTGTGTGCGTTTCGAGTGTGTCTGATTTGATAAAATGTTATAGAAAAAAAGAAAAAGAAAAATAGGTAAGAAAAATTGTATATTATAGCTTATACGATAAACAGACAAAAGTTGATAGAGATTAACTGAATTAGACCGTAGCTATATCTATATAGGTTGAATAAATAGTTACACGATCGAGGTTAATATTGTAAAATTGTAATTGTGCTAAAATCTAAAAGCGTCTTAAAGTTATTGGATTATATTGAAACGACTAAATGGTATGTATCAATTCTATATTTTAAGAGGGATTTTTTTACATTCTAAATATAAACGCTTACATATGCTCACAGAGATACACACATGCACACACACACACAGAGTTATATTTGTATGTATATACATGCGTGCACGTATATCAATATATTTATGCTTCTCTCTCGCTCTCTCTGTCTCTCTCCTGCTCTCTCTGTCTCTCTCCTGCTCTCTCTGTCTCTCTCCTGTTCTCTCTGTCTCTCTCCTGCTCTCTCTGTCTCTCTCCTACTCTCTCTGTCTCTCTCCTGCTCTCTCTGTCTCTCTCTCTCGCTCTCACTGCGTCTCTCTCGCTCTCTCTGTCTCTCTCTCTCTCTCCATACACACACACATACATAAAAATATATCATGGAGGAACAAGTACCAATGAAGATAAATAACCAATGATTGTTCCACAATTAAATAACACCCGTGCGGTGAACTTAGAAAAATCATTGAGGCATAAAGAAGGTGGAGATGAGTCCAAACAGAAGTGTGCACACACCTTCACTCCTTTCTTCGCACATACGAATATGCATAGATTTTTGAAAATATTACATATAGCCATAAACCTATCTACCCCCTTTTTCTTAATGTATAAAATCTGTACACAACTTCAAACAATCTATACATATTTATGAATACACACACATATATATATTTGACCGCGGCCATGCTGGAGCACCGTCTTTAGTCGAACAAATCGACCCAGAGCGTTAAAGAATGCGTTTATCGTTGTCAACATTGCTAAAAACATACCTTTAGTTCCTATAACTAATTTCTATAAAATTCGACCTTAACCTGTCGTCTCACTTTTCATTTCCACTACATATATCTATTTCCACGCTTTAAGCTCTATTTCCATTCATCTGTCACACTGTATTTCTCCACTCATAATTTTCTGTTAATTTCTTTCTTTCTCCTCCTCTAAATTACCTTTGACGTTAAATCTATTAACAGTTTTTTAAAAAATAATAAATACGCGGTAATCACATTCGGTTAAAATGGCTTAGGTATGAGTTTTGTTTCTCTTTTTTTTTCTCTGACGAAATAATTGCATTGTTTTACATATTTTTTATTTCTTCCGGAATAATCTCAATGCTTTCTTTGAAACATATGTTGGAATTATAAATGATTTGAATAACATCTGCGTTTGACTCTATCTATCTATCTATCTATCTATCTATCTATCTATCTATTAGATCAGAATTCAAGTGAATTAGGCACTTAAATGGTAAAGCACTGAATCAGGCCGAAAATTAAAATGGGTTTGCAACAAAAATAGACGAATACATACGCGACTACACATACATACATACATATACTTACACACATACATACACACACGTATACGCATGTGCGTGTGTGTTGATCACTGAGAAAAGATATATTACTGAAATCGATACATAACTTCAGAATACTCCTTTCTACATTTCTACATCATGACTGAAACGCTTATAATTCCCAGTTCTCAGAGTTTCCCATTTTCGATCTTTCAGCTGCAAATCCGAGCTTGTTTGATTATATTTTGAGAAATTATACGAATGTTTTCAAGAAAATAATTTTTTCCCCATATCGTGCGAACGACAAGTGCAAAAGAATGGCAATCTCAAATTCACGTTTTTCGCTTTATTTCTGCTCTCATGGGAATATTCAAAACGTCATAAATCTCATACAGGGAAGGTCACGTCAAGAATTGTCCTCAAGAAATTGCGTTGTTGTTTAAGGAATATTTCAAAAAGACAATACTTCCAGAACCAGGTCGAAATTCAAGGAGGCTGGTATTTACATCGAAGACACTAACTCGGGCATAGGAGGCTTTAAGAATTCAATTCTTGTTCAAACCGTTTCTTGAAATAAAATTCTTTATTATTCGATCAAAGGTCACTCTGCATTTTCTGATTTGAAGTTACCTTTCCTGAATGGCTCTTTCTTATCTAAAATCGACCTTACACATGAGTTCGATTCCCAGGTCATACATAACTGAGAAGAAATGGTAAAATAAGAGGTGTGGAGAAGAATATCTGTGACGTATATGTTTGTTTTATTCCGCCCACTTGAGCATTCTTTTAGTCTTTTGTACTCTTGTTCATTTGTTTTATTTTGTATTTTTTAATTATTTTTATGCCAGTCATTTCGTTATTTTATCAAGCCGTAAGATGTTGAGCTGCCAGAATCGTTAGTATATTGGACGAACTGCTTAGCGGCGTTTAGTCTGTCTTTAAGTTCTGAGTTCAAATTCTGTTGAGGATGTCATTGTCGTTCATCGATAAAATAAGGACCAATCAAGTACTGGGGTAGATGTAATCAACGTCCCCATATTTCCCCACAACAACCTCAACAACGTGTACATCTCCGCTCTCGTTGCAGTTTCCATCCCATCCAATTTTACGTACATATATTCATCTTCGTACATATGTCTCTATACAACTCGTTATATTCCCAGTGAATTGTTTGGGAGAAACAAAATATGTTTCGTCTTACTCACAGTTTCACACTCAGACTTCTAATTCTGAGTTCTTTATTGTAGTTAGCGTGACTACGTTCCTCTGAACATGTCATCTACACAAGTACGCGCGCGCGCGCGGAGTAACACATGTAAGTATATAACTAAAAAATATGTTGAAGAAAATAGTACTCGATTGCGAAAGGTAGAATTAATTAATATTATATTGAAGATGAAAAAGATTTGACAAACCGTAACTGAGTTTCATGTAATTGATCGTCAGAGAGTCTGACAATCGTGACGATCGGTTGCGTGAAACTCAGTAACAGTCCGTAAAAATGTTCTTCAATAGAATACATACATACATACATACATACATATATATATATATATATATATATATATATATATATATATATATACATACATACATACATATATATATATATATATATATATATATACATACATACATACATACATACATACATACATACATACATACATACATACATACATACATATATATATATATATATATATATATATATATATATATATATATATATATATATATATGCATACACACAGGATTACACAGATACATACACACATATATATACATACAGCACACTTAATGCAAAGGAGTGACAAAGAGAAAGAAGGAAAGAGAGAGAAATATATTTGTACACACAAAGACAATAAGTGAGATGGACAAGAAGGAAGTTAAATGATCATGTTCTTACCATTAAAGCCTCTACTAGTTTTTCAGCAATTGGACTGCAGCCATGCCGGGACAATGCCTTGAAGGGTTTTAAAGATATCGACTCTTGGCTATTGGTTATCATTTTATCGATTTTCTTCATCGAAGAGATGACTTATTTCAGAATTACATCCTTTTTACACATACCTACTCAGACATTACAAACACACACACACATACATACACACATTTAGATACGTGCATATACTTATACAGACACATATTTGTAATTAGTATATATATATATATATATATATATATATATATATATATATATATATATATATACACATACATATAGATATACATAAACATACACACATATGGAGAGAATGAGAGATGTTAGCATCTAAATGCACAGATATATAGATAAACAAATAAACAGATATAATGATAAATATAAAGACAGACAGGCAAACAGACAGACAGGCAGACAGACAGACAAACAGACAGATATATAGTTAGATAGATAGATAGATAAATAGAAAAGCAGACAGGCAAAGACAGATATCTGAAAAAGCACCTAACATATGCTAACCTCGGCCTCTTTAGAAATACGCATCACTTGGCCATACCATTTGACCTGCACTAAATGGCACGTATGAAAGAGTATATATATATATATATATATATATATTTGTATATATATACGTACATATGTATATATAATACGGTCAGAATCGATCGTTTGTTTTGCTGTATCAATAACGTTGTATTGCAATCATTAACTCTCAGTGGTGAAGACTGTCATGGAGGACAAAGAAGATGTATCGAAAGAGGCTGCAAGTTCAATAAAGATGTTTAACTGCTGACATCGCATCACTGTACAGGCTTTAATCCAAATGATGATAATACACCGGAAAAATATGAAAATAAAAACCCCGACGACTTCATTTTTAATATCTCAAGCGTCCAGTTTCGAAAACGTGAATTAATTGTAATTTGCGTGACGTATGTGTACCTGTGTGCGCGCGAGCTCGTTGATGCGTGTCTATCTGTCTAAACGGTTGTTTGTATGTTTACAGGTATGTAAGCATGTGGGTGAGTCGATGTCTCTTTTTCTTTCTATTTAACTCACATAATATGCCTACACACACACACACACACACACACACACACACACACACACACACACACACACACATGACTTTGCCACAGCATATATTCAGACACACTTGCGAGCAGATTAGCTTCAGTGTCGGTTTACCCCTCTCTCTCTCTCTCTCTCTCTCTCTCTCTCTCTCTCTCTAACTATCTATCTTTCTCTCTCTCTCTCCTTCACTCTGTATGGTCTCACTCCATATATCTATTTGTTTATAAGTCTAACGGAATTTCTAACTTACCGTAGTCACTCGCCTGTTTCTCTATTACTACTATGTATATCACACGAACGCCCACACTCGCGCGCGCGCACGCACACACATGCACGCGCACACATATGTATACAGTACACATATTATGTGTGTGTGTGCATATATATATATATATATGCGCATACATACGTACATATTGTAGTGCACCTGGGCACTACACACAAAAATTTCATTATTATTATTATTATTATTATTATTATTATTATTATTATTATTATCATTATTATTATTATATGTGTGAGCGCGTGTGTGAGTATGTATGCTGGTATGTATGTATGATGTATGTATGCATTAAAAACCCAATCATGTTCAACTTTGAGATCTTTATTACGGACTGTTTATACTTTGTATTAATCCTTTATGTTTAATTTGGGACTTTAACTTTCCCTAAATCCCTTAATCGGACGTTTCGAGCCTTTCACAATCTCCTTTTCAAAATAAACTACTTTGATGGCTTGTTTGCGCGTCATGCTTTTACATGCAAAATCTTGAGAGGATCATTTTTATTACCGTTAAAATATTCAACGCCAGATTATAAATAATATAACGTTAAATCTTTGTAAATTTCGCGATACCGTGGTATTTCTTCTTTTTTCCACATGTTTTTGTGCGTTTTATGAATTGTTGGTATTTTATTTTGGTAAGGTTTCCATGTTCTTGATAATTTTGCCAAACTGTGCATTAAATAGTCGAGGCAGCAACTGTAATTTTCTGTTCAGTTTTATTCTGAGTGGTGCCAAAGAATTGCTATACATTCATAGCCAACTAACGTCATGTTCGCTACGCACACACACACACACACACACACACACACACACTCATTCACACCCATAGGATGTGTTTATGCTTGTGCGAGTGAGTGTGTATGTAATATGTGTGTATGTATGCATATAAATATATATGTACATATGTATACATGCATATACATATATGTGTGTACATACATACATACATACATACATATATATATATATATATATATATATATATATATATATATATATACATATATATATATATATATATATATATATATATATATATATATATATATATATATATACATATACCTACATACATACATATATATATATATATATATATATATATATGTGTGTGTGTGTGTGTGTGTTAACTGTGCAGCTATTTAAGGGGCTCAAATGAATAGAAGTTCGCCCAAAACTGTAGTCCGTAACTCAAGGAATTGTCCCGTTTTTATTGGTTTGTATTGAAATATTGAATAAATAAATATTCTCAATGTATCGAAATGAATCTTTCTTACTTGTACTAAGAATCACACAGACACACAGACACAGACACAGACACACACACACACACACACACACACACACACACAGACACACACAGACACACACACACGCACACACACACACACACACACTTGTATATATTACCGTATATCACGTCATATATTTTTTCTATCTCTCTATCAGCCTATCTGTGTATGTATATATATTTTCTGACTATTTCTCTCTCTCTCTCTCTCTCTCTCTCTCTCCCACACACACGCACACACACACACAGAAGATACTCACACGTATATATATATATATATATATATATATATATATATCATATAAATAAGTATATGTGGGAGCGCGTATATATCTTCAAGTTTTTGGTCCAACGAGCGTAAGAAAAGCATGAAACACATAACAAGAATCTCCCTCCTACTTTTCATTTCCTCTCCCCCGTGACTTGCTATTCCATCCCTCCCCCAGAATCAAATCAATGCACATTCCCAACCTATTTAGAGATTCTCTTTTATTAAAAACAAAACCACAGGTGACCTTCTAGTTCGTATTTTCAATTGTGTTAAATAGAAAGAAATACTCAAAATGCACATTGTTTCTGTGAGATTGCGTAACATGTGAACGGGAAGAGCTAGAAAGAGGAAGATACATAGAAATGTATATACAGAGAAAGAGAGAGGGAGAGAGGAAGAGAAAAAAGAGAGAGGAAGAGAGATATTTTCACAGACCTTTGCTCTGTGCATTGCACATACTTTGCCGTCTGTTTCAGTCCATGGCTCCGTGTAGACTATGAGAGATGGGGTGGGGGTAACTCTGGAAAGGCAAAATTCATATCTTGGAAATATTGGAATATTAGTGTCGGTCACCGCTTTGATGGCATTGAGCATAAATTAATATCCACCTGAAATATTGGACACACATAAGCGAGCGCCCGCGCACACACACACGCACACACGCACACATTGATTTTTCAAATGACTGAAGACAAACTCATACGCACATTTAAAGGCGAGAAAGACAGGTTAGAGAAGAGAGTGTAATTGATTTAATCGATCGTTTCAGTGCTTGTTGCTTCTCCATCACTTACCATTCTTCAACCACTTCGCCGATGAATGGCAACAAAGTCGACCTCGATCCACAGCAAGATCTGAACGCAAAGACAGAACTAAATGCTAATATTGCATTGTTTTTATACCTGTTGCGCTGCGGGTTTTGTCATCCTCCAAATCGTTCAGGAAGAAGAAAGGAAACAGAATGAAAATTTGAATGAAAATAATGAAAATGATGAGAATGAAAATGAGAAAATTGAGATGAAGAAGAGAAAAATTAAGACGAAAAAGAATAAAAACAGAAATAAGGAGATGAAAGAGTTGTCAGAAGACAAAATAAGATTAAGAGAATAAAAAGAGGAATACATAGACGAGAAAGACATAAGAAGGATAAGAACAAAGAGTGAAGAGAAAGAAGGAAAAGGGAAAGAGATTAGAAAGAAAAGTACAAAGAAAAACCCAAAGAAGAAAAGACAGAAGAGGAAAACAAAGATGACAGGGGAAGAAAAAGTAGACGATGAAAATAAAGAAGAAGGAGGAGGAGAAGGCGGAAGGAAGAAGAAGAACAAGAAGAAGAAGAAGAAGACGAGAAATTACTAGAAGAAAAATATGATAAAAGGGAGACCGGTGTGGAGAATAGAAATAAAAGTAATTTAGAAGAAGGCCAAAGAAAACGGTTCGACTAAATTTTCTCCATTTTCTCTTAGGTATTTTAGTTGAGCGACTGTTGAAGGCTGTAATGGAATCTTGACCAGGTTTGAACGCAGAAGGCTCGGCTAGAACAAGTAGCACACTGCACTAGACTGGTCGCTTTAACGATTCTGCCAATCAACCATCCTGAAGATAATAACAACAATAATAAAATTATAATAATGTTTTTTCTTATTAAACTTTAAAGAGTTCCTTAAAATCACGAAGGTCGCCACAGAATGATACAATGCCGGATTACATGAAAGAGCGTGTAAAAAGTGAAAACAATGAATAGTTCCACAAAAGAGGACTTTTCATTGAAGAATTGGTAAAGGTGCAATCATGTCAAGTGTGTCGACTGCGATACCTTTCCCGGGTGTCTTTTGCACGTTTCTGGCTAGGCGTCCCTCTAATATCTTCTCCCTGTTATCACTGCTTTCTTACGAAACCTTAACGACGCTACTTTAATTGCCTTTTCCAGGCGAATTGCGATCTATTGTTAACGAAACTAATTCGCTAATCCGGTTTCTGTGAGCTTGGCACACCAGGACCAAACGGTTGAGAATCCAGTAACTAGGATCCTGCATATGAAACCATTTTAGGCCGATCGTACTGATAAACGATTTTGTGCTCTGTGTAGCTGACGATTTGAAATTGTGACCAACTTGTGCTGTTCTTATCTACTAGCCTTCAGAATACTTTATCGAGATATAGACTGGATGACCTATTTGTTCATATCCTCATTGGCACATTCAGAAAATTCAGTCGGTAGCTGCTAGCCAGTTGAAAATACCTAAGCAGGTCTTAATCAGCTCCTTTCAGCTAAATTCAAACAGTCCCTTCAAGCATCCATAATCGCTCAAATCAGCCACGAACACTAAAGAGCGGGATTTCCTAGGAATACCCACAGATGTCTGAAGCAAAGCATGTTAAATTTTTTAAAATTAATATTCCCTCGGAAGTAATTTGGTATCGTTTTAATGATGTTTAGGTATGCAGGTATGCTGTTAGTTGATTTGCTGTAATCATCTTGTGTGATGTTTGTGTGTTGATAAATATCATTCATCAGTTTTTTCGTTGTTACTTGTGTCTATGGCCATATAATTAGCGTTCTGTTTGTTTGTTATTCGCGTTGCGGTTTGCTGTTATGATTGATGGCGTGGGTCTGATAAAGTTGTGCTTGCGTTTCACGTGTAGAATTATACGTGGTGTTGCTAGCAATGGTACTGTTGTTGCTGTTGATGTTGTTGTTGGTGGTGTTGGGATGATGTGCTCCAGTCTGTGTTTTTTCAATGATACATACATATCCATCAAATGTATATCTATCTTTCTATAGGATCCTGCTTTGATATCACGAGGACCGCCTTTCTAATGCCTTTGTCAATGTCCATCTACTTGTTCTAAGTACTGATGTCTTTTTCTCCAGTAGGACAAAATTACATGTCTTTGCAACACTCGGAAAGGAGCCACTTTTTATCGTATTTCATCTCCCGCCACTAACTGTGTTCGCCATGTCGACAGTTTCACTCTCACTTTCTGATACTCTATTTCACACGGCGTTGCCCCTGCCGCTTCCGTGATTACTGTTGCTGTTGTTATTACAGTCCTTATTTATTTGTTGCCCTCAAGGGGCTACACACAGAGGAGACAAACAAGGGCGGACAAAACGGACTAAGACGATTACATCGATCCCAGTGCGTAACTGGTACTTATTTAATCGACCCCGAAAGGATGAAAGACAAAGTCGACCTCGGCGGAATTTGAACTCAGAACGTAGCGGCAGATGAAGTACCGCCAAGTATTTCGCCCGGCGCGCTAACCACTCTGCCAGCTCCTCGCTGCCTTTTTGCAGTGATTGCAGTTGTTGTTGTTATCACTACTGATGCCGCCGTTACTGTTGCTGTTCACTGCTATGACTGTGGTGCTATGTCGTAAGAGGGTGGTTTGTCTGTACCCGTCAGTTCCATCTTCAAAATCACCTCCTCTCACTTTCCTCTGTCGCTGACCGGCCGCCAGCAGCGAAAACCGTGAAGCCATCTTGGAAATTATGTTTTGATAGAAAAATATTTTCTGTTTTTCGAAATTTTACTCCGTGAGGCAAATAACAAAAGGGAAGTGTGGCTGTTTTCGCCAAAAACAAAAACGAAAAAACAAAACAAAACAACAACAACAACAAGAAGCTTAACAATACAAACCACTGGCAAAGTAAACAAGACGCAGATTTATAGATCTCTTAGAACACACTGAGTTTCGGCAATAAACAGCAACAGACACCAGCGCCGACGACGACGACGAAGACGACGACGACAACAAGAATAAGAGCAGCAGCAGCGATAACAATTATAACAAGAACAATAATAATAATGGTCTCAAATTTTGCCACAAGGGCAGCGATTTTGGGGTGGGTGGGCGAGAGGATGAGTCGATTACATCGACCCCAGTGTTCAACTGGTACTTACTTTACTGAAAAAATGAAAGACAAAGTCGACCCCAACAAAACTAATAATGATGGTGAAGTGTCAACGAGTACATATTTGGTTTTGGAGTAAAAGATGGGCTACAGCAAATATTCTGTTCAGATTTGCAGGTCAGTTGCTTGACCGTAACCAACTGAGCATCTCCTTTGAGGATGACGATTTGTGAATCTTTGATCACGATCAGGAGTAGTTGGAAATATGGGCAGGTGAGATCATAGATTTTGCAATTCCTCATGATAGTAGAGTCGATACCAAAGAAATTGATAAGAATTTCAGAAATCCAAGGATCTAGCCAAAAGACTGAGAAGACTGTGTAATACTAAGACAAAAACTATTCCTGTGGTAATTGGTGCATTTGGCATAACACCTGAAATGCTACCTAAAAGACTGGAAAAAATTGGAATTGAAGCAACTCGCATTGTCAACTTGCAGAAAAATACCTATATATTCTGCAAGATTCCTAAAAATGATTCTTGAGATTTTGAGTTGAAATTTCGCCGAGGTCGACTTTGCCTTTCATCCTTTCGGGGTCGATAAAATAAGTACCAGTTGAACTCTGGGCTGGATGTAATCGACGCATCCTCTACCTCGAAACTGCTAGTCTTGAGCCAAAATTTGAAACCAATATTGTAGTTTTTTCTGTTGCTACTGATTATTTTTTGATGTATTTCTAATTTTCTTCCGTGTGGCTTTCTTCTTTCATTCACACCTTCTCTGGGTGAAAGATCCAGTAGGTGGTTAGCAGCACCACGTACGTGGCACCTATGCCTTTTGCTCTCCATCACTGGTGCCGTGTGTCAGGTCGATCATATAGCGCGTGGCTTCGATTTTCTGATGTTTTGTTTGGATTTAGCGACCTCGGCCTATCCTTGGTACATACTCCGTCCTGCTATAATATTTCGTCGTACTTGACTGGATGGTCACTCCAACCACTAGTTCTGTTAGTATCATATCTGATTTCTATACCATCATCAGTTGCCTCCCTATTTAAGATGGAAAGAGAATAAATACTCACCTTTTTTGTGTTCTTTTGGACTGCTTTTTACCTTGTTCTTAGACGCTATTCTCACACTCATCATGTGATATTGTCTGCCGTGGGTGACAAACATTTTGTCTTCACATTTGAGCTGCAGATATAGTTTCGTCTCTACATTAGTCACTTGTTCTTCATGTGCGTATTTTCACTGACGTTAATGGGTGCGTGAGTGATTTCATCCAGTATAACCCATGTCGCTTCTTTTCTTAAAAGTCTACTGGTGTGTCTTAATTATTCCTTCTGCAGTTCTAGTTTTTCTTTGGTATTTGAAACATTAGTAAAACTGGCATTTGTTGCTGCGAATTGGTTATGCGTTTTGTTATTACTTCTGCTTCCAGTAACCATAGTGATAGTGGTGGCTGGCGGCGTTGCCAAGATTTACCTACTCTTGATTGAGCAATTAGTGATGGTATTATTTTCGTCTTTCGTCTATGTTCTAGTTGCTCTTTGTAAGGTTGTCGTCGAAATAATGATTTAAAAAAATAAAATTCTCAAAACGTGTTCTTTAAATTCTAGCTCCAAGATGCAACAAAACAAAGGAATCAACTAGCCCTCCGGTGTTTTGGCTGCCTTCGTCAAAAGTATACAACAAAAATTAACATTAACAATTCCTCAAATACGCAAATAAATAAGAAACTTATAGACCTAGTACGTCTTTCAAATACAGAAACCAATAATAAAGATGATAATGAGGGACGATGATAATAAAAATTCTTTCTACTTTTGGCACAAGACCAGTCATTTTGATGGGAAGTTGCGTAATCAATTACATCGACCCCATTAAAAGAATAATAGAAAAAAAGAACAACAATGACAACAAGAACAGCAACCTTGAAAAATATTTTCAGAGATATAAACAGGACATTAAAATGTTTCAAAGTCGTTAGGGATTAAAAATCTTCCGCCCAACACGAAAAATCTTGATTTGTTTGGTAATCTTGAAATGAATCATTTCTTAAATGGATTTCTGCAAACGCGTGCGTCCACGGCCGAGAACAATAATGACTAGCGAGATCCGTGGAAATTCCGAGCTTTTTGAATATGCTTATTTCTATTTTGATACCGAAATTTACAGATTTTCACATCAATGTCTCATTGTGTTAAAATTTTCCACTGTTTTCGATTTCGTCCGATAGGTATGTTTGTTTAAAATTCGATTTCGACGTTATTGACTGAGATGCCTTTCCGAAGTTAAGATTGTTCCAGGCATAACATCGGAACACAGGAAAGCCAACAAATAGAATAGATGATGTTTTCTCATATAATCACAAGACCAGATGTTTTGACGGGAGGGATTTCCGATACCGGCGCCTCTAGTACTAGGCTTGTGATTTGTTCTATCGGCTGCAAAG
The DNA here is from genome assembly GCF_046866305.1 of Octopus bimaculoides. Taxonomy (NCBI): domain Eukaryota; kingdom Metazoa; phylum Mollusca; class Cephalopoda; order Octopoda; family Octopodidae; genus Octopus; species Octopus bimaculoides. The sequence goes on from NC_142940.1 coordinate 64,645,454, forward strand.
GGACGAAAAGCAATGTTGACCTCGGCGAGATTTGAAATTAAATTACAGCTAAAAAGGATGCTTTCTAACATGAAAATAAAGCCTCGGTTTCAACCATATTGTACAAAATATGTGATTAGTATTTTATTTTACCACTTCCGGAAGCATGGAAGTGGTAGTCAACCATGCTCGGATTCGTTCTCAGAACGGAAAGACAAGAGAAATTTTTCAGGCATTTTATCTGCAGCTGTAGAGATTCTATCTCACGCTATCACTCTCCCCCAATGCGCCACCCCACACAACCCACTACCGCATCACCCCCACCACTCCTCCACTGCAGCACCAAAAAACAACAACAACAACATGAGTGATGACAAGATACATAATTGCGACTCTCCAGCTTCGTAACTCGCCTGATTTTCGATCTGACTTGACAAAGTCACTTTGGTTACAAATGTAAGAAAAATCAGAAGCCAAACATTTCTCCTCGCAAGCATTAAAATATTTTTAATACTCTGTATCGAATAACACAAGACACCATTCTATCATTGGCGCTTTGCTTTCAATTTTTTCCTCCGTTAACAATGATAATAGCAATAATGTATGTGTGGACGTGTGTGTGTGTGAGTGTATGTGTGTACGAGTGCGTGCGTGTGTGTGTGTGTTTGTCTGTACACACGCGTTTGTCCACGCGTTTTTTGCGCGCGCGTGTGTGTGTGTTTTTATACACGCATACAAACACACACACATATATCGATATACACAAATATATGCATATATATGTATATACACATATATATATATGCATACATACATCCATCCATATATATATATACATATATATGCATACATACATACATATATATATAAAGATATATATATATATATATAAATATAAATATATATATATAAGTATATATAAATATAAATATATATATATATATATATATATATATATATATATATATATATATATATATATATATATATATATATATGTATATATATATATATACATACATATATAAATATATGTACATATATGTGTATGTATGTATGTATGTATGTATGTATGAATGTACACATGGATTCACAAGAAGACATAGAAATCCGTTATTACTTGTCCCTTTCTGTTCGATGTTGTTCTTTTGTCATTTTCTTCCCATTTTACTTTCTCATTTGTTTGCAACATTTCTTGGCGATTTTTATTCTAATCTCTAAAATATTTGCTCTCATGTTTCTAAGATTTCTTTAAGTATCTTTTATAGATTTTACAATTTTTTTCTCCTTTTACTGTTTCTTATGCATCTTTTTTTTGTTCTTGCGGAATTATTTTTCACTTGCGTTGTTTATTTGTTTCATTATTTAATCTTTACCTGATGAGATTATATTAAGATTAATGTTGAGGTGTTGGATTGTCGCGTTTTGTCCATTTAAAAAATCTTCATGCTGAAATGGGAAAAAACCTTAACTACCGTATGTGTATGCATGGATGTCTTTATATAAATATACGAGAGTATATGCATATATACATCTATGTATGTCTAAATTCAATTAATACATGTATATGTGTGTGTGTACATATATACATAGATACATAGATACATACATATACACACACACACACACACACACACACACACACACACACACATATATATATATATATATATATATATATATATATATATATATATATATATGCATACATGTATGTATGTGTGTACGTGTATGTGTGTGTGTGTGTGTGTGTGCGTACGTGCGAGCGTAGAGAATGTGAACATGAGACAGAAAAACAAATCAAGTGATACACATTATATACATATATAAACACACGAATACGCATATGCATATGTATATTTTTCTATGTGTTTGTGTGTGTGTGTGTGTGTGTGTGTGTGTGTAAATATGTATTTATACGCATGTAAGTGTGTGTATTTTGATTTAGAATTTTAATGAAACATATTACAAAGTGAGTATCGTAAAAGAGAGGAAAAAAGACAGATTAAACAAGTGGCACCAACAAATAAATGTTAAACAAATATCCTAACAGCAATGGCAACTGTTTGACAAACTGGAAGACAGTGAAATAAAGCGTTTGTGTCGCTTCTGGCCGGAAGTAAGAATAAACCTATTTGTGATGTAAGACAAGCTGTCTGGATACGACTGGCGGAAAGAATACACACACATCAGCCTGAAATACACATACAAGTAATTTAATAACGTGCTTTACGATTGGAAATCCTCTTCGTTATTTGTTTTTAATTTCAGTGTTTAGTATTTGTTGCAGAGAATTTTTTTTAAAGATAAACATTCTTCTTTATTTTGCATCGTTAAACAAAGAATAATTCAGTTCAGTTCAGGAACAAACATAATTTTATATTTCACAGCGTGTACGTGTATGTGTGTGTATGTGTTTGTGTGTGCGTGCGTGTGTATGTGCGCGTGTGTGTATATTTATGTACCTATATATATGTGTATGTATGCATACACACACATACATTCACACACGCATGCACGCACACACTCACATACGCACACATTTATTGATGTATAGCAGTAGGAACAGAGTGACGGAAAGGCCGGGGGTTTCGTGCGTATGTATATATATATATATATATTTCATAGTGTATAAGCAATTTAAGTATTTATACGCGAAAGAGGTGACCTTTGACAGGACATCTTACATGCTAGAAAGGGCAGTCAAATCCCAAACCACGAATAAAGCAATTTCAAAGGGAACGAAAATGAAAAGAATATTTTTGTAGATACACTCAAACTCGAGTTAATTTGCCATCCGTACTTCGTCAGTGAGGTCGCTAAAATTAATGCATATTTATGCAGCAAATAGCACCGAAAACACACGTGTTACATATTTATACATTATAATTTTCAAATCCACCGCGCAAGCGCAGTTACATTCGGCAGCAATTAATAAGTCAGGAAAAATGCACCTGTATATTTGTCAGGGCTAGGTATATTAAACATGTAGAGTATTATATACCCATTACGGCCGATCTTACCAATTAATTTCGCGCTAGGAGTTCAACGATTATATAACCCTGCACCCTTCAGAGATAGCCATTATGGAATGAAATCTGGTGACCGCTCTCTATTGTTGGAGGTGAACGGACACATCCAGCTTGTGGTTGCTGTAAAAAGAAAGATGAAACCAACCAAGGATTGAGTTAAGAATTAGTGCCAAAGAAAAAAAAAAAAGAAAGTCACCTCTGGGCGTATTGCAAGTCGGCGAAAAGTGTTTATGGGAAATGTGTGTATCTTTAAGTTTGGTGATCTTGTAGAAATGAAATGTGTGTAGTGGTACTATATGGATAGCCTTTGGAGGGGAGGGGTATACACATTTGTGTTAGTTGGTGTGTTTCCTTTCTTTTATGTTTTGGTTAAATTCTTTGGGCTTTTATGTATGCATGCTGTGTGCATGGGTGTACAATATGCATGGGGGCTTATACGTCTGTCAAACGGTAACGCAGGTGTCCCAAGGCGAGCTCAGCGTGGACGGAAGCTACACGTCGAGCAAAAGGGCAAACGCTCGCTCGATCTCGATTTTCAGTACGAATACGGACCGCGAAAGCGTGGCCCATCGATCCTTTCACTATGTTTGGATGTGTGTGTGTTTGTGGGTACATTTTTGTATGTTTTGAACAAACACTTTGCTGGATTCCAAGGTACTGGTGGAGGGAGCTCCAAAGCTGGGGGGCTGGTGATTAAGTCCCAATGAAGCACGTAGGTACGATAGGATGTACTTCTTTTCATGTGGGCAAGGATTTCAAATTTTACTTCTGCTGTTCAGGTAGATACCTGGTTACTGAGAGCTCTTTAAAATCGCTCTTTTCTCAGTCAGACGTAATCTGCGCTTCCTGCTACTATTGAAGTACGCTTTACATTTCTCTAGAATCATCCACTCTATGCTGTACTCAGTGGCGCTTTCATTCAACGACCATACGTGCTTGGCAAGGCTTGTGACATTACGTCTCTTTAGCATGCTGAAAGAGTACTTGTGGTTGTTATAGTGGGTTCTGAAGGGGCCTTCAGTTGGTCCCGCGTACATTCGCACGTTTGGTTGACAATTTTGTCCTATTGCTCTTACTTCTGCTTCGTATACGATGGTTTAGAATTACAGTGGCTGTTCAATAGACATATCTCGGCCCTACTGGAGCATACTGCCCCTGTCTCAGATGTGGGTCTACTAACAAAAATCTTTTCTACATTGGGTGCATGGCTAAAGGAAAACTCTCAGAGTGTGCCTATTAAATATTTTACTGAACCTGTTTGTACGAAGAAAGTGTTTTTCTACTAAACTAAGGGAAATTTTACCAACTCGGGTTTTCCTTGGCTTAAGTGTTCTTATTATTTAAAACACCTTGATTTGATTGGATCCGGCAAATAATAAATTATATATATATATATATATATATATATATATATATATATATATATATATATGTGTGTGTGTGTGTGTGTGTGTTTATGTGTGTATCGATATGTGTGCACATGTATGTGTATGAATGTATATACATACATACTTATCTATATATATACAAGAAACCTTCGATTAAGAATTTTCGATTTTAGCCTGTTTATTCATTTTAACCTGATTTTATTTCATACGAGTTAAATTTCATTCAACACGGTCTTAAAGAAATGCATTTAAACCTCACAGAGAATGTATACTGTTGCCAAGCAACGGCCGGCAGCCATCAGCAAGATCCCTCATTGTTTCACTTTTTTCTCCTCGTTTAATCGCTAGTTTTGCTTATTTTATTAGAATATTTTCCTCCATTAGCAATGATTAAGGGGAAAGTTGAAAGTGAAGATGATTGCTGTAATAAAAAATGTTTTACGTTCTAGAAACTGAAAATAATTAAAAGTTATGATAACGGCAATAGAAAATGAGAGATTATTTAGAATGAACCGCGCGCATCCTTTTAAAACAAGATGAAGATTGTTAGTGAACAGATAGCTTGATCTTCGATAGTAATGCAACCTAAGCGAGAGGATTGAAACAACGCTTGTTACTCACTGACATGGATTGAAGATTTTAATCAGAGCCACATTTCTTTGAGTACCTACTTCATCAAATCAAAAGCTTTGAATCTATTCTCTATAGCGAAGAAACAATAAAACTGTGTAGAAAAAGAAAAAAAAAACATAGGCAGCTCTGGAAAGTTCAAATGCTTCGAATAGCGTGTGTACAAGGCGAGCCTACTAACACTGATAAAGAAGCGAAGGAAAAAATTCAAAAGCTTGCACAAGCATACATAAAAGCATTCCGAGCAAAACAAGCATGGGAAATTCACCGAAAAACTGACAATTCAATGAGCTACTACTGAGAGTTTCAAGGGAAGAAAAAGTGAAGCTTACAGGCTTCTTTAGATACATTTCCCCTGAGAAAGAAATATATTAGAACATTATATATATATATATATATATATATATATATATATATATATATATATATATATATAGTATTTTAACTTCTTTTTCTTTTTTTTTTGGACGTAGTTAAGGAGAAATTTATGTAAAAAATGATTTTGAAAGAAAGGGGTATAAGAAAAAATTTTACGTTATTTTTATATTCGATTAACAGTGTTTCATTTTCCGCGGCTCTTTAAAGGAATTTATTAGCCTTGTTAAACGTGTGTTTTTTGTAGATAGATACGTAGGCACACGCACATGCACACTTTGTGTACAATTCCCTTGTTGATAAGGTTAGAAAAAAGCAATCAGTGGAAGGGTAAGAAAGAAAAGCCACCAAAATAATAATAAAAAAAAACAGAAGAAAAGAGAGTCGATCGCATATGATTCCTAAAATTTTTAAATGAATATGGACCAACTAATTTCATGATGTCAAGAAATGTTGTACTGAGAAGGCCATAAGAAGGGCAAAATAGCACTATACACAACTATCAGGACACCTAAAAAAGAAATAAAGTTGGATTATATGGAAATATTACTGCACATACTTCTCACTCATAAAGAAAATAATAATAATAATAATAATAATAATAATAATAATAATAATAATAATAATAATAATAATAATAATAATAATAATAATAATAATAATAATAATCACCACTATCACCACTATCACCATCAATAATAATCACCACTATCACCACTATCACCATCAATAATAATCACTGTCACCACTCCTCTTCTGTCTAGCCCTAATACCGCTCTCAAAATTGCTCAATGATGCACAGTATGGTTATAAAATATTTGATAAAAATATAAATCATCTCATTTACATGGATGATTTAAAGCTCTTTGCAAAAAATGACCAACAACTCAAAGGCCTACTAGCGATTGTTAAACAATTCAGTGATGACATCAGGATGCAATTTGGCCTTGGTAAATGTGCAAAAGCTACCTTTATCAAAGGAAAAATGACAAATACATCTAATGTGAACCTTGACCAGCAAAATGTCATAAAAGAGTTAGAACCAGCGGAGAGCTACAAATACCTAGGGGTAATTGAAGGGGACAATATCAAGCACTCAGTGATGAGGGAAAGGATCAGAAGAGAATGTTATCGCAGGGTGAGAGCAATACTGAAGACAAAGCTGAACGCGAGAAACAGGATCGAAGCGATCAATGCTCTAGCCATACCAGTCGTGACTTACAGTTTCAACATCATTAACTGGTCAATTACTGAAATATGTAATGTTGACAGAAAAATACGAAAACTGTTGACAATGCATAGAATGCACCACCCTAAGGCAGGTATAGAACGTCTTTATCTGCCAAGAAAAGAAGGAGGCCGAGGACATTTACAGCTGGCATTATCAATGAAGGTAGCCACAATTGGCCTAGACACCTATCTGAAAAACTCTGAGGACTGGATGCTAAAACTTGTCTTAAAATATGAAAGCAAGAAAGCATCTTACTCAGTAACAAAACAGGCAAAGGAATATCTAAGTGAATTCCAATTGCAACAAATTCAAGAATTAGACGAACTAGAAACACCTGCAGAAAAAGCTAAGCGCTTGAAAACCCGTGCTAAAATTGCTGCCTTAGCTATTATGACTGAAAAATGGCATGGAAAACCTCTCAATGGCAAATACCCAAAGAGAGCGAATAATGCAGATATTGACAAAGCCCTTACCCACCAATGGTTAATGGCCTCTGGCTTGAAATCAGAAACAGAGGGGTTTATCATAGCAGCCCAAGATCAATGCCTACCTACAAAGAACTACCAGGCCAACATATTAAAGAACGGCAGCTCCCCATTATGTCGTATATGCCAACAACAAAATGAGACCATCGATCATGTTGTCTCCATGTGCAGTCTGCTTGCGCCTACAGAGTATCTCAACAGGCATGATAGAGCTGCACAATATATTCACTGGGTAATATGCAAAAACCTGGACTTGCCCCATGATAAAAACTGGTGGGAACACAAACCACCCCCAGTACTTGAAAATGATCACATTGCACTCCTCTGGAACTTCACCATTCAAACTGACAGAAAGATAGACGCAAATAGGCCAGACATCATACTGAAAGACTTCAGACAAAAATCATGCCTCCTCATTGATATGACTGTCCCAATCGATATAAACGTATCTGTCAAGACCTACCAAAAACTGAGCAAATATAAAGATCTTGAAATAGAAATTAGCAAAATGTGGAATCTGAAGACGAAAACAATACCTATTGTCATAGGAGCGCTGGGAATGACAGCGAAACGGGCTGATTACTACCTAGATCAGATTCCAGGAAACCCCAAAATGGCTGAAGTTCAAAAGATAGTGCTCATGAGAACTGCCCATATCCTACGTAAAATACTGTCTATGTGATCTCAAATTTTAAAGCAAACACATAATTTTCTTATGGTTTCTTAAACATTCACTTGAACAAAACTGTACAAATCCAAATATATGGTACCCTAGGCATAACACCTACATGAACTTCTAACTTGTTGTCTCTTGAGGTCTCTGGGTGAGACTTGGATCCAACTTGTACAAATGCAAAACAAAAGTCAAACATAAAATAATAATAATAATAATAATAATAATAATAATAATAATAATAATAATAATAATAATAATAATAATAATAATAATAATAATAATAATATATTTCCGACAAAAATGCAGCACCTTCTTAAACAAGGATGGAAACACTGGACGATGTAGTCTTAGATACGCATGCAATATAGTATAGTCATAGTTGAAATGCTTTTATTTAATGTTTACTCAAGGTTTGATTTAGGACTAACCAAAGAACAACACCAACAACGAATCTTTCATTCTGCAGGACTCGATAAAATAAGTCTACGAATTACAAAGATAATCCCCTTGCTTATATTTCACATTTTTTTTTTAACAAATATTTTCGCTGAGTTCTACAGAAATATTTCTACAGTGTTGACAGCTGTAATCTAGCAAGCATTGATAATTGTGATATATACCAGCTTGTCATTTGGTTAATGTAATATCTCAAGTGATGTGTCGACTGACAATAGTTCTCCTCTATCAAGAATCCATATGGAAGAAAAGTTTTTAAGATTTTAATCTTAGCCAAGCATTCAGAGGAAAACAAAACAAAACAAAAAAAGACAAGAAAACTATAAGAGAGCACGCACGCACACACGCACGCACGCACGCACGCACACACACACACACACACACACACACACACACACAAACACACACACACACAACAGCTGCAGCAGCATAACATCATAACATTTTACTGTTTCGGATAAATGGAATTTTATCATTAGAAATGATGTTATATCGACTTAGATTTCAAGTAGAATCGCGAATAGTTTCTGTAAATGTTCTGTCAGTAAGAAACAATTTTCCTTTTGCCATTAGACACCATTAGAGACCCTTATGTAATGGGATTTTGAATGGAGACAACGTCTTTGAGATTCAAGACGCAATATGTCCATTGTTGCCACTGATGTCTATTACAGGTGTA